>NC_056728.1:623375017-623492517 GCF_019279795.1 Protopterus annectens | reverse complement strand
CAGAAGTGTGTAGTCTGAGTCTCATCTGAGTTGGATATTACTGGATGAAAGCTCATTGTGTGCTTTTTCATTAGTAGTTTAGCTTAAACGTTTTTAATTTCACCTGTATTTAAGCCTCACATTTGCATGGGTTTGTGCTCTTTTAACTGGAGCTGCTCAATGTTTGACAATTTTTGCCAGAAATCTGGAGAGTTTCTGCTGAAATCCAAAGCATCCACTGCTAAAATTATAAAAATAAGTACCTTGTGAGTTGCCTTTGCACTTTGCTGACTGGATTCTATCATTTTACTGCCTCATTTTGTTGATTTTTACTGCATTTTTTCTGCACTTTAAAAAGGCCGTTCTGCTATTTTAAGTAGCAAGTACATACCATAGACTAGATTCAGTTCTGCTGAATCTAGACTGTATTCTTATACTTGAGCACTGTTCCAGCCTCCTTACATTAGGATGCCTTGCCTGTACTCTTGTGGCAGAAGTGTGTAGTCTGAGCCTCATCTGAGTTGTAGATTACTAGAGAAAAGCTCATTATGTACTTTTCCTTTTGTAGTTTAGCTTAAAAGTGTTTCGTTTCACCTGTATTTAAGCCTTGCATCTGTGTGTAGCTGCACATCACACAACAGGGTTCAGTGGTACCTTGTATAGATGCAAATGCCTTGAAAGACAATTTTCTCCTAGACATCTGTTGTGAACCCTCCCAAACTTCCCTGCTGCACTGAGGGAAACTTAGGTGTGCGCAGAGAAGAGATGCCATAGTTTTTATCCCTAGCCTTCAATAGAATAAGCCCCTTTGTTAATCCTAGAGTAAAATCTGGTCAAACTAGCCAACTCCCCAATAGTAGGTATGGTAAAAAACTGCCATAATGGCTGGTTAGCTTCCAACCATTTCTCAGGCCAGCCTGATTGACATGGGCATCATGAGACAATGTAGTAAGTGCCTCATGCATACGGACGACCACTTACTCCTAAAACAAACAAATACAACATGTAAGAGATGTAATTACACTATGAATTTGTAATCACTTCCCTCACATAACAATAAACTGGACATCAGATTGTCAGCCCACATCACCTTTCACACAAACAGGGTCACAACACCTAAACCTACATAAGTGGAGGTACTCAACAGAAGCCTATCACAAGATCAGAGACCTACCAAGCATAAACCACTTGCACACACTGCAAAGCAAATAGAATCCACTACACATAACACACATACCAGTGTCTCAGTAAATAATCCCGTAAGGCAAAACACCTCAAAACCACATGCCTTGGTCATAGATAAGTCCTTAGTGAAACACACAGATGTCCCCCTCACCAGGCTGAGCAAGGAGAATGTCACGGTAATGCTGCCTTTCTGGTGCCAGGATCCATCAAATCAGGCACGCACTCAAGTCACTCAACAGCAATTACCATTAAGACTCTGTCATAGTACATGTTGGGGTGAATGACTTGAGATGTACATTTCTGGATTATATGAAGACAGACATGACCGAAATCTCAGATTATGTGTCCTACGTAGGGATGTCTCTAGGTCTAAGCAGCATTCTACCTTCACCCATGATGATGCCACAATATAGACAAAAAAATGACTGACTTCAACAATTGGCTTAGCTTCTGGTGCCAGTCCTGGAGGATCCAGTATCCATCAGCCTGAGAAGACATGGTTGACAGATCATGTTGCTTTGCCAGAGATGGTCTTCATCTGTCTCCACTAGGCTTTCGGATACTGGCAAAGGTGCTTGCTACCACATAGTGTGTTTTTAGGCAATGTCAAAACAACACAATTTCCGACATTAAAAAAAAATCCCCTCAAGACAAACTCAAGGTTATGCTGCTTAATGCTAGGAGCCTAAACAGGAAACTGCACTCCCTGGAAGCACTCATCACCTTGGAAGATGCTGATGTCTGTGCAGTCACTGAGACAAATATAAAACATGTCTGTCTGTGGGGACTAGATAGTATGAACAGGCCTGTTGGATAACAGGAGAACTGATGTCAGGGAGGTAGTAAACAGAAAAAAATGAAAAAAGTTCAGATTAAATATTTGTGACATAAGGAAGCAGTATTTGGATTCAATACAATATATTTGTGAAGCATAGAAATTACAGATATATTTATTTTTCTGTCTATTTATATATAATGTGAACACAGTAAGCTCGAGACCATATTCACATTGATGCAGACAAATTTATTATTTATATATATATATATATATATATATATATATATATGTATATATGTGTGTGTGTGTGTGTGTCTGTGTGTGTGTGTGTGTGTGTGTGTGTGTGTGTGTGTGTGTGTGTGTGTGTGTGTGTGTGTGGGTGTGTGTGTGTGACAAAGGGAGTTACTGCCAGCAAAGCTATCTGGAATTTTGTTAATAATTATATGTCATTTGTGAATATTGACATTTTTCATATAAGATGCTTGTGTTACAACTGTATTAGAACTGCATGTCATGTGTATATCAAACTTGTTTGTACAGACGTGTTGAAAAAGGGTTTTGCAAAGTGCTTGGAATGTATCCACAGTGTGCGTTACTGGAATGGAACAGAAATGTACATGCACTATTGTAACTGTTTAAATAAGATTGGACACCCTTTGTTAAGTAGCTGATAAGGAGTTGGCTGGTGGCAGTGATAACTACCTTATATTCGGGGCAAAAAAGAACACCGCTAGTAAAGCTATGCAGCTTTTCCCAGGTGTGTGTGTGTGTGTGTGTGTGTGTGTGTGTGTGTGTGTGTGTGTGTGTGTGTGTGTGTGTGTGTGTGTGTAAATCAAAGCTCAAAGAGAGTGTGTGTCAGCTTCTTGGCAGGGACACGAAGCCCTGATGAGACAGAAAGGGTGCTAGATGTCTTGGCTTGGCCACTCAACTGAGATCTCAACAATATAGCTGTGCCAGTGGTGAGTCTTATTGGTGATCTGGAGAAACCAGCCCCAGACTGACTGTGGTCTCTTTGTGCTCTTAAGGGAAATTGCACTTGATGCTGCACCTGGAAATACTGCGTGTGTACCTTTTATCCTCCCAGTGTATGTCTCCCAGTGGTGAGGATTGAGGCTCCTTGATTACTGGTCCAGTGGTGGGGGGGGTCACAATATATATGTTATATCTATATATAGATATATATGGGAGCACTTTATAAGCTCAAAATACTGAAATCTCAAATTTCAAAATCTCGAGCTCATAAAGTGGAAGGATCGGAAGATGGCAACCCCAGAAGCGTGAAATTCAAAATCTTGAATTTGGGAGATTTTGAATTAGCGGTTCTGGTGTTGCGCTGTGTTCATGGATTCAGGTAAGTGTTTATGTTTAAGGGTGTTGGGTAGGGGCTATAGTGTGTGTTAGTGTGTGTTGTTACTGTGATGTGTGTGTGCGAGAGGAACGTAGTTTGTGTGGTGGAGTTTCGTGTGTGTGCATGTAGTGCGACCTTGGACTTAGAATATTTAAGTAGGGGGGTGTAGGGAAGCTTGTCCCCCTGCATATAATAAGGGTAGGTGTGTGTGGTTGTTTAGCTGTGTGCGTGTGTGTTGTATTGGTTTATGAAAGTGTAGGGAGTTTGAATTTTGCGGTTTTGTGGTTTCAGGATTTATGCTTTCACGGTTTTGTGGTTTCGGGTATTTGGAATTTCCACTTTATGGGCTTGAGATTCTGAAATTCAAGATTGCAGAATTTCGAGCTTATAAAGTGAATCCATATACATAATATAATATATATATATATATATATATATATATATATATATATATATATATATATAATGTGCAGCTCGAGTATGTATGTATTTATTTGTGTGTGTGTGTGTGTGTGTGTGTGTGTGTGTGTGTGTGTGTGTGTGTGTGTGTGTGTGTGTGTGTGTGTGTGTGCAAGTGTATGAATGTAGCTTGCCTTGATTTAAAATATCATTTCTCTTTGTTGGGGCTATTAGGTTTTACATCAAAGGGTGAAGCTTTCTACAGGGCATACCTGCTTTTACAGCTATGTTACAAAAATGTATAAATGCCTCAGCATTCAGGGCAGTACCTGTGCAGATTGTTCTTTGAAACTGGGAGGGAAGATATAGTCTGTGCATGGAAATTTACCTGCTTTCTCATTTACATATTCAGGGTAGGGAGGCATGTGGGCCCAGTTTGAAATTGCAGATGCCCAAAGAAGAACAATAAATTTGGTATAATTCCGTTCCTCAAATATCAGTTGTTTTGGATCTGGTCTATTTTGATATAAATCACTGAAATAGCATGATGACAGAAAAGGAAGTAGCATGATCATCATTATATCTTACACAACAGATGTTGAGGAAAGGTCAGTAAAATTATAAAAGCCTTCAAAATCACCCATCCAAAAGGGAACTCATTGAAAACATTGCAGTAGCATAGTAACATAACAGCATGGTATATCACTTAAAGCAGCAAAATGAAGTTTTACAAGCATGCAGTTCCCAGAGATACACATATCCAATGGGCTTCTTATCAAAAATTATCACATATACTTGGGATACTGCACAAGGTATCACTGTTTTTCATCCTGCACTTTTTAAGGAAATACCATCTGTTCATTACTGTACTGCTCTTAGTTTATTTTAATATTTCTTAACCTCTTCTGGTACTGCAAAAGCTGTTCTGAGTTTGCCAAAGTCCTCCTAAATCTGCCAAAATATTACTAAGTTTTATGAAGGTTTTCAGTGTTGTTGTTCTCTTACGTTTTGCACTTTTTTCTGTATTTTGTTGAGCATTTCTCAGGGTTAGTGAATTTATTTCCAAGGATTCCTCATATTGCAGGAATTTTTACTTTTGTTATAAAGCATCTGTTACTGAACTTGAGCTGAAAACCAGTTTGTTTTACATTAAGAGGGTTCTTTTGCACTCTGGTGGAAGAACAACTGAATTCAACCCATCAAGTGGGGAACTACTGGTGGAAAGTGTATTGTGTTTTTATCTGATTGGCCTGAGGGATTCACTCTGTAAAAATCTTTCATTCTGCTGGTATAAAAGCCGATGCACAAACACTATTTCCGGTGCCTTGTATATAAGCAAACCTTGCCAGTTTAAAATCCTCTATAGGAAATGCTCTCCGTAGTCTCTCACTGTTCAAAGCTGCTCAAAGAGCTGTCAGTTTGTGCAGAGGAAAGTACCACTGCAGGTCATCTAACTGGAGCTGCTCAATGTTTGATGACTTTTGTCAGAGGTTTGGAGAGAGTCTGCTGAAATCCAAAGCATCCACTGCTAAAATTGAAAAAAAAAGTATTTTTTGAGTTTTCTTTGCACTTTTCTGACTGTATTTTATCATTTTGCTGATTTTTACAGTATTTTTCTGCACTTAGTTGTTCTGTTGCCTTAAGTAGCTAGTACATAGCATAGACTAGATTCAGATCTGCTGATTCTAGACTATATTGTCACACTTGAGTACTATTCCAGCCATCTTAAATTAGGAGGGCCCTGCCTGCACCCTTGTGGCAGAAGTATGTAGTTTGAGTCTCATCTGAGTTGGATATTACTGGATGAAAGCTCATTGTGTGCTTTTTCATTAGTAGTTTAGCTTAAACGTTTTTAATTTCACCTGTATTTAAGCCTCACATTTGCATGGGTTTGTGCTCTTTTAACTGGAGCTGCTCAATGTTTGACAATTTTTGCCAGAAGTCTAGAGAGTTTATGCTGAAATCCAAAGCATCCACTGCTAAAATTATAAAAATAAGTACCTTGTGAGTTGCCTTTGCACTTTGCTGACTGGATTCTATCATTTTACTGCCTCATTTTGTTGATTTTTACTGCATTTTTTCTGCACTTTAAAAAGGCCGTTCTGCTATTTTAAGTAGCAAGTACATACCATAGACTAGATTCAGTTCTGTTGAATCTAGACTGTATTCTTATACTTGAGCACTGTTCCAGCCTCCTTACATTAGGATGCCTTGCCTGTACTCTTGTGGCAGAAGTGTGTAGTCTGAGCCTCATCTGAGTTGTAGATTACTAGAGAAAAGCTCATTATGTACTTTTGCTTTTGTAGTTTAGCTTAAAAGTGTTTCATTTCACCTGTATTTAAGCCTTGCATCTGTGTGTAGCTGCACATCACACAACAGGGTTCAGTGGTACCTTGTATAGATGCAAATGCCTTGAAAGACAATTTTCTCCTAGACATCTGTTGTGAACCCTCCCAAACTTCCCTGCTGCACTGAGGGAAACTTAGGTGTGCACAGAGAAGAGATGCCATAGTTTTTATCCCTAGCCTTCAATAGAATAAGCCCCTTTGTTAATCCTAGAGTAAAATCTGGTCAAACTAGCCAACTCCCCAATAGTAGTTATGGTAAAAAACTGCCATAATGGCTGGTTAGCTTCCAACCATTTCTCAGGCCAGCCTGACTGACATGGGCATCATGAGGCAATGTAGTAAGTGCCTCATGCATACTGACGACCACTTACTCCTAAAACAAACAAATACAACATGTAAGAGATGTAATTACACTATGAATTTGTAATCACTTCCCTCATATAACAATAAACTGGACATCAGATTGTCAGCCCACATCACCTTTCACACAAACAGGGTCACAACACCTAAACCTACATAAGTGGAGGTACTCAACAGAAGCCTATCACAAGATCAGAGACCTACCAAGCATAAACCACTTGCACACACTGCAAAGCAAATAGAATCCACTACACATAACACACATACCAGTGTCTCAGTAAATAATCCCGTAAGGCAAAACACCTCAAAACCACATGCCTTGGTCATAGATAAGTCCTTAGTGAAACACACAGATGTCCCCCTCACCAGGCTGAGCAAGGAGAATGTCACGGTAATGCTGCCTGTCTGGTGCCAGGATCCATCAAATCAGGCACGCACTCAAGTCACTCAACAGCAATTACCATTAAGACTCTGTCATAGTACATGTTGGGGTGAATGACTTGAGATGTACATTTCTGGATTATATGAAGACAGACATGACCAAAATCTCAGATTATGTGTCCTACTTAGGGATGTCTCTAGGTCTAAGCAGCATTCTACCTTCACCCATGATGATGCCACAATATAGACAAAAAAATGACTGACTTCAACAATTGGCTTAGCTTCTGGTGCCAGTCCTGGGGGATCCAGTATCCATCAGCCTGAGAAGACATGGTTGACAAATCATGCTGCTTTGCCAGAGATGGTCTTCATCTGTCTCCACTAGGCTTTCGGATACTGGCAAAGGTGCTTGCTACCCCATAGTGTTTTTTTAGGCAATGTCAAAACAACACAATTTCCGACATTAAAAAAAAAATCCCCTCAAGACAAACTCAAGGTTATGCTGCTTAATGCTAGGAGCCTAAACAGGAAACTGCACTCCCCGAAGCACTCATCACCTTGGAAGATGCTGATGTCTGTGCAGTCACTGAGACATGGTTCATGGCCGCACAGAGCACCCCGGTCATGCAAGGCTACAATGCCTTCCACACATTCAGACCTGAAAATGTGTGAAAGAACCAAAGGTGGATGTGTATCCATTGTCATTAAAGCCAGATACACCTCACGACTGGTTAAACAGTATGGCTCTCTTGAGCTACTCCAGGTCCAACTAACTATAGCTAAAATACCCTATCACATCATTGCTAGTTACAGGTCCCTGATCATGATCCAGGAGAAGCATACTGCCTACTTGGCATTACTACAGTCACTCACTATACAGCCAAACACTTTGGTCATGAGAGATTTCAACTATCCTTCCATCGACTGGGCGACATACATGAGCACAAACATGCTTGCCCTGAGGTTCCTGGACTTTGTCAATACCAATGCCCTGGAACAGCTAGTCTGCACCCCCACAAGGAGTTCAAATGTCCTAGACTTAGCATTCACCAACATGGGGGTGGTCACTGCACTGCTGCATGTGTGTTTCCCTCCCTGATAAGATCAGACCATAAATCTGTCTCTTTCAAAGCAGTGATCAGACTTTACACCCCTACAGGAGCAAACAAACTAAATAATTTCTCTAAAGCTAGCTACAGCCTACCAAGATGGTATAAAAAGTTTAAAATCCCCTGCTAACACAGCCAATAATGACTCCTATGCAGAGGAGTACACAGATGCCTGTATAACCACCTAAACAACTGTATAGGCTTGGTTGTACCTGACCAGATCAAAACCAGGTCCTCCTAAAAATAACAGTCCACATTGTCGGACCTCAAGTAAAAACAGGTTATATAACAAAAGAAAGAAATTGATGTCTAAGAACAAGAGGGAACTTACTCAACAGAAGAAGAATATCCTCCACAGCTTGAGCAAGCAAATCAGATATCTTGTAGATTCCTCTAAAGCTAGTCACAAAGCTAAATTAGCATCCCTAGCTAAGGATAATCTTAAGGCATTCTTTAGCTACGTCCAAAATCTAAAAGGGAATGCCCAACTACATGGCAGACTTATAGTTGATGGTACATCTTACACTGACCCTAAGCAAACTGACAACTTGCTAGTTGATAGATTTGGTGCAAACTTCAACCTCCTGTCCCCACCAGCTGTACCCCAAAGCATACCTTACACTAGTCCTGTACCTATTATCTCCAAACAGCAGGTCATATCCATGCTCTCCAAGGCCAAAAATATGGCTACTATGGGACCAGGTAACATCCCAGGCTGTTTACTAAATAATCTAAAACAAGACCTAGTGGAACCACTTGGAACTCTGTTTACCCTCAGCCTGAGCACTACCTTTGTTCTGGCAGAGTGGAGAACAGCAACAGTAATCCCCTTGAACAAAGGAGGTCCATCAACTGATCCTGGGAACTATAGACCAACCAGCCTTATCTGCAAGGCCATGGAAAGAATCATTATGGACCTTATCAAAAAAGGATATAGGTGATCTTCAAACTCTTGACCCAACCCAGTTTGGCTTTGGTAAGGATAGATCATGCTTATTGACCCTGGTGGACTTCTTCAAGATTGTCACCATAGCCCTGGATGAAGGCAGAACAGTACATGCTGCCTATCTTGACTTAGCCAAGGCTTTTGACACAATTCCCCACTCAGGTATCATTGAGAAGCTCTCCCAGCTGGGGATTAACCCATATGTCACTCGATAGGTCATGACAGAATGCATACTCTCAAAGATGGGGATTCCACTTCTACCAGTAGACCAGTTACCAGTGGTGTACTACAAGGATCTGTGCTGGGCCCTCTACTGTTTGGAATCTATTTCTTGGAAGTCACCAGACACCTGTAGCAGCTGGAGAGACCCCCAGAGATTTCTCACCAAGAAAATTCAGGACCTCCAAAACATGACCTACAAGGAAAGACTGGAAGCTCTGTTGCTGTACTGCATATCTTACAGGCTGCTGAAAAGAAACTTGTGCCTGGCCTACAGAGCAGTCTCTGACCCTGCCCTAATGGAAATGATTCACATCCTCAAATCAAATGGGACAAGAATCACTTGTTTCAACGATCTCAACCTAGCCTGTAACTTTAACAGAACATGCTGGAGAGACAGCTTTATCTCCCAGAGATTGCTGCTCCTCTGGAATAAACTTCCAATTCATGTAAAGCAGAGCTCCTCAATGACCCTGCTCAAGCACAAACTAAACAACTGGATGTGAGGTCATTAATTCACCTTTGGGGTGGCACCTATGTCCCTCATGTATAGGGATCATAGACTTGCTCTACAAATAATGACCATCTAACCAAGGTCAATTAGGGAACATGGGTATAACATGGCTAGGCTTGTAAAGGCCCTAGGGCCATTAGACTAATAGCCTCCTATGAACCTGTGATACAAACAGTTGTCAACACTCACAGCTATCATAGTGGCATTAGCAGATTAAGTTGCAAAAAAAAAAACAAGATATGGGAACTGTCAGCAGGGCAGGGGAGGAATGTGTGTCATCACCAGTTTAGAATAACAGCCAAGTGTGATGCCTTCATCATACATGTTCACTCTGAATGTTACTACACCTACTAACACCTACACATAATGTACTATGACCATCACAGTCAATGCAATGCAGCATTGTACTCTGTAATGTGTACTGTAGTATTCCTGAATCATAATTCCTGAAGGTATAGTAGAAGGTTGTTAAACAGAGTGAAATACAGACTGAAAGGTAGTATCCTAACTGGTATACAAAAACAACTTCACTTCTACTTGGCCAGAATATATGTTATACATGGCTGCTGAAATGGTACACAGTGCCAAGGGGAGTCATGCCCAGTAGGATCCCTCAACCATGGCCTGAGCATATGTTGTATATGACATCAAAAATAGCAGACAAGGAATGTGCATGGGCATATGCATAGACAACACAGCCTAATTGGTCACTCTATCATATACTTCTGCTAAAAAAATGTACAAACGTCAGATATAACCCAAGATTTTTAACAACAATACCAGGATAATCTAAATTGGAGGTAATCACACATGGATTGAGAGCAAGTTTACTAGGATATAGGACTTTGGCCACCTATACTCCTAATTGCCAGGTGACTTTGGAGAACAGATAGGCCAAACATATTGCCACATATGAAGCTGATATTAGAGCCATCTGGTCAACACTAGAAAATATTACTGTACTGCTCCAATCAACCAGGATCCAACCATGATCAGCTCTTAGCAATGATACAACAATCCTTTCAAAAATAACATGAATCAAATAAAAAAACAACACTGGAAAGTCAGTGCAAATACCAAAATTTTTCTAATACTCCAATCTCATGCCATCCAAATGGAAGCTAAAATTGACAAGAGAGGAAACAGGGAGAAATAACCTTTACATTCTTGGGCTACCTGATTGATGAGTAGAAAGGGATCCCATTCAGAAACTCAAGTTTTCAGAAACTCGAAATTCATATGGTCAAGACCATATGATCGACTTTCTGAAAAATCGAACTTTGGAAAATCACAAAAATCTATCTTTTTCTAAGTTTTTACAGAGGGCAACCATGCCTATGCCCCCAAATTCCTTGCTATTATATATAACATCTCCAAGATCACACTACAGTGGGGAAAAGGGTAAATTCCCCGATCCTCACTGTACCTCAATCCCCATTCAAAAGCTTCAAGTTTTCAGAAAGCCAATCATATTGTCTTGACCAATGAATTTCGAGTTTCTGAAAACTCAAGCTTCTGAAACAAGCCCAAAGAAAGGATGGACACTGTTTTCTTTACTGCAAAGGAGATGGAAGTGCTACTAGGCATTGAAACCCCAACTCTCATGGAGCAAACATATTGTTTTCATATTAAACAGGCACCTGAAAGCCAGGGAAATGGGAGAAAACTTAAAAATCACAGGCCATCAAGTGAATATTGCTCCAGATTGTAGTGCCGCAGTATTTGTGAAAAATAAAGCACATGTCCCATCCTTACAATGGGAACGTGAATTGGGGTATGGAGAGTCTTTGAGATAGCCAGCCACTCTGGAGATCACCAAAAGCACACAGTTCTTTATTTCAATGGATGCTGAAGTTCCTTAAGAGACTAGGAGACCATACACAAAAAAATTTCATATATAGACATCATAAAGGCAACAACTTAGGAGACCAGGAGACCACTCTGGACACATGGTGATCGAAGTTTAGATTGCTATCAACTTGTGTTCCCAAATCTCACATCACTGGGTTTGGTGCAAAGGCACACTTATTAAATCCCCAGCTCCAAAAAAAAAAAAGGGAAGGCCACAGACAAACTGATCTGAAAGTCAGTTAATCATGGAAGTACCCATCAAAAACTGTTCTCTACAGACACCACAGACCAAACTATCACCACTACAGAAAGAATGCAGGAGAAAGAAGAGTATAATATGGACTTTACAGACCCCGCTATCTCATTGTTAGAGCTTCAGGAATTGGAACCTATTTAGATAAACACACCAGCCATATATATGGTATTACAGGGCAAAGAATCAACATCATCCCTATAATGGATTTATTACATTTTATTTATGATCTTAATTTGCAGAATTCTTATTGATTACCCTTAAAGATACTAAGGTAAGCAAAAGGGGGGAATATATACCCAAATCTGCAAATATGTCACCATTGCATATGATTGTATGATAGTAATAGGTATATGTCCCACAGTGTGTGCGAATATTCTTTTTTTTTGTTATTTCCTTCTATCTCTTCTCATCCTTCTGTATCATATTCAGCATCTATGTGGGGTAACATCCATATTCAAAGGTAAATATTCAGGTTTCCTTGCCTGTACTATTATGCATACCTGGATTTTTCACCCACATGAGCTTTATAATTATGATTTTGTTACCCCCTTCCTGTCGAGAAATTGAAATTTACCTCCTCCTTAAGTTATACTTAAAGGACATCAACAATGTTTGTTTGTGTTTTTCAGCTTTTCCTGGTTAGGGAACTCCAGTCCGCTAATGATTGGCAGTAGATTTTTACGTGCTGGCTTGCTGGGCCTAACGCACAACCTTCAACGAAGGAACGCCCATTCACGCATGTCGCCACACAGAAGACGCTCTAACTGAGAATCGAATGGGCAATGTCTAACTGTGAGGCGACAACGCTACTGCAGCACCACCACCGCAGTCTAAAGGACATCAACAATAGAATCTATAAATGTACAATTTCTGTTAATGCACTGTTGGATTAGATAAATGGGTGTTGGAGATGGAACTCTGCTGCCTGTTTTTTCATGTTTCATTACATTACTTTCCTTTTCTTCTCTAATTGTTAAAATTGATTGAAATGTTGGCTTACACAAACAGCATGGTTTACTAAGGGTTATCATACTGAAAATATGCAGCATAAACAATAGAGTGTAAGTGATTTCTCCTCACTAGCACTCCTCTAGTAGGGCTTATCCCTTATTGTTCCATCCCAATTTCCTAGATGGAAACTACAAGTTTTCTCACATCAGGACCCTCCTAGTGAGTGGCCAGACTAATGACAGAAATGAGAATATTGTGAATTTTATGAGGTACTAAGGAAATTGCTAGATTAGGGTAAATAACACAATAAATTCTAATATCTTATCCACTAAGATACACAAGCTAAATGCAAAAGAAACACCACAGTCTTGTATCACAGCTATTGCCTTTACAGCCTGGAATATTAAAGGAATATCATCAAGGCATAAAGCTAACAAAGTTATTGACAGACTATATAAACTTAAGTCACAAATAATATTATTACAAGAAACTAGGATTCAAAAGGGCTATGAGAACTTGCCTATGAAAGTATGCAAGGGGGAAAATCTTTAATAATGGGACCAACTCGGAAAAGGATGGTGTTGCTATACTATAAGCACATTCACTCAAAAGGGTTGCAGAGGAAATACATAAGGGTAACACAATTAGATGGATTATGGATGGATTATGTTGAAAATTAAATAGCAGACTGTGACATTCTGGCTTGTGTATGGACCCAGTAGTGAATCTTCATATATGCGGTATGACTCAAAAGAAAGCATGCACAAACTTGTACTTGCATCTGACATACTTCATATTGGGGGGGGTGAATTTAACTCTAATTTGGACCCCAATATATACAAACAACCTAGTGGTGTTAATAGAAAACCCAGAACGATGGATCTGATAAAAGAAATTTGCACTAAATGTCAACTAAAAGGTAGCTGTCAAGTACTAAACCTAATAGATGAAGAGTTTACTTTAGCTACTGTAAACTATTGGCAATTGCTAGCAGAATATATTTGTTCTAGTGCTATCTCAGCAGAAGTTAAAATTATCAAAACAGAGCAAGATACTGGTAACTGGCATGAGGAACCAAACTGTAACCACACTTCTTTAATGTACACTTTATTTTGACCGCTTTCATCCTAAGACTTCTTCAGAACTCAACAAACAATATAAAAATCATCCATCATATATACATCTTTCAATTAACACCATAAACAATTAACTGATTACTATCTATTAAGTTTTAAAACAATAGGGTGGAACCCCACACAAAACTACTTATTCACATATAATTTTCTATATTTTAAAAAACCTTTGATGTTAATAACCTCATTTAAACCAGGTGTTTTGTCTGCCTGAAGTTTAACTTGCCAAGAAGTTTCCCTTTGTTCTAAAAAGTTTTAAAATCACTACCTCTTGCATCCAATTTTTCCACTTCTAAAATTGAGAAAAGAAATTTCTTATATGTTTCACATTCAACTGCATGCCTGTATAAAGAACTTCTTTCCTCTCTAATTTTTATATTATAATAATGTTCTCTTACCCTCTCATAAAGGGACCTAGTAGTCATTCCTACATAAAAACCAGAGCATCCACTGCATACACAAACATACACTACCCCGTTTTTTGTTTTGCATGTGTCATACCATGGCACTTTAATAGTACGGGGATAATTTAACATGTTAATGAATGGGCCTTCTAAAATATATCTACAATACCTACAGTTTATGCACTTATACATTCCTTCACCTTTTTGAGTATGTAAATAATCAGGGGTATACTTAGTATTATCCCTTTGAAACATTTTTCAGGTTATAATTATTGGTATACACAAAATAAGGCTTACTGCATATTATTTCAAACAAATCTTTATTACCTTTTAAAATCCCTCCAATTATTTTCAATAATTGTCCTAATGTCTTTACTATCCATGGACATTTCTAAATTACAGGTTAACTTATAATTTCTATCACCCCCATCAATCCCTGTGACACTCCTAAATGGTTGTTTCAAAATGGGGGATATTTTTCTTGTCTTTTACTATAAACTTCCTCTAATAATTTTTATCATAGCCCATGGCTATAAACATTTCATAAATGTGTATAAATTCTTCCTTAGTAACTTTGTCATTACTAGTCATCCTACTACACATTATTAGCTGTCCTTTTGGAATATTCTTTGTAATAAACCCTGGATGATTACTCTTACTGTGTAAATAACTATTTACAAATGTTTCTTTTCTATGTATCTTACTTTCAAAAATTTTATTCCTTTCATCCCATTTCAAATTTACATCCAAATAGTTTATACTAGTCCCTCTGTCACCCAAGGTGAAACTCAAGAATTGAGTCCTAGAATTAATGTTGTTGTTGTGTCTTTTGGCTTTTCCTGGTTAGGGGTCACCACTGCTAATGATTGGCAGTAGATTTTTATGTGCTGAGTTGCCGGCCCTGATGCACAACCTTCAATGAAGGTACGCCCATTCAAGCATGTCTCCACACAGAAGACACTCTAGCTGAGAATCGAACAAGACAACGTCTTACTGTGAGGCGACAACGCTACCGCAGCACCACCACCGCAGTAGACCTAGAATTAATCATATTAACAAAATCTGTAACTCTAGTGTGGTCACCTTCTATAGTAAAAAAAACAAATCATCAATGAATCTGTTATAACAACATACAGTAAATATATCACAAACATCTCTCAATGCAGTACTTTCCCACCACCCCATCACTATATTGGCAAAAGAAGGAGAGGCCGGAAACCCCATTGCAACAGCTTTCAGTTGTTCAAAATATTTGTCATCAAGTATGAAAAAGTTCTTGTCTAATAATACATCTAACATTTCACAATACAAATTCACTTGTTGATTAGAAATCTTGGTAAACTTCCATAGAAATTTTCTCACATATTCAATACCTGCATTATGTGGTATGGAAGTAAAAAGTGACACAACATCTACTGTAAAAATAATATGATTATCACTTTTAAAACGAAATTCTGTAAAAAAAAATTCCTTCATTTATCTAAAAAGTCTCACGAATCCTTAATATATGGCTTTAATTTCTGAGTTATGGGATTCAACCCTGCATCCAAAACTAATGCTATTCTTTCAGTAATGTAGCTGGGTGAAGAAACTATTAGTCAAAAGGGGGGATTTACTTGATCCTTGTGGATTTGTGGATTTTTTGGAATTCCAAACAAGGTCCATTTAGTAAGTTGTTCTATTAAACAAAAATTATATATATATATATATATATATATATATATATATATATATATATATATATATATTTCCCTTCATTTGTTAAATTATAATATTTAAATTGCTTTCCTTTATCTGAGACATTCTTGTTTTAATCCTATGCTGTCTGACATGCTGAACGTTTTTGAAAATAGGTGTCAGACGGAAATTAGAGCTGTGTTAGATAAAGGAAAGCATTTTAAATATTATAACTTAACAAATGAAGAGAAAAAATGTTTGAATGATATAAAGAACAAGCAGTGCCTCTGAATTATGAAAAGTGATAAGGGAGGGGGGTTAGTAGTAATGAATGCCACTTGGTATATTAATAGTATTCTAAAATTATTAGAGAACAAAGATTAATATGAACAAGTATGTTTTGCTGATATACAAAAAGGATTTAAATGGATACACAGCTTTTTATATAATTTAATGAGTGAGCAGATAGATGGTGATACATATAATTTTTGTTTAATAGAAAACCCTACTACAGGGACCTTATTTTACTTCCATACCACACAATGCAGGTATTGATTATATGAGAAGTTTTCAAAGTAAGTTTACCAAGATTTCTAATCAACAAGTGAATTTGTATTGTGAAATGTTAGATGTATTATTAGACAACAACTTTTTCATACTTGATGACAAATATTTTGAACAACTGAAAGCTGTTGCGATGGGGTTTCCGGCCTCTCCTTATTTTTCCAATATAGTGATGGGGTTGTGGGAAAGTACTATATTGAGAAATGTTTGTGATATATTTAATGTATGTTATTATAACAGATTCATTGATGATTTGTTTTTTTACTATAGAAGGTGACCACATTAGAGTTACAGATTTTGTTAGTATGATTAATTCTAGGCCTGAATTCTTGGGTTTCACCTTGGGTGACAGAGGGGCTAGTGTAAACTTCTTGGATGTAAATCTGAAATGGGATGAAAGGAATAACATTTCTGAAAGTAAGATACATAGAAAAGAAACATTTGTAAATAGTTACTTACACAATAAGAGTAATCATCCAGGGTTTATTACAAAGAATATTCCAGAAGGACAGCTAATAAGGTGTAGTAGGATGACTAGTAATGACAAAGTTACTTAGAAAGAATTTATAAATGTTTGTGAAATGTTTATAGCCAGGGGTTATGATAAAGATTATCTCGGCAAGTTAGCAGAGGAAATTTATAGTAAAAGACAAGAAAAATATCCCCCCATTTTAAACAATCATTTAGGAGTGACACAAGGATTGATGGGGTGATAGAAGTAATACGTTAACCTGTAATTTAGAAATGTCCATGGATATTAAAGACATTAGGACAATTATTGAAAATAACTGGAGGATTTTAGAAGGTAACAAAGATTTGTTTGAAATAATAGGCAGTAAGCCTTATTTTGTGTATACCAATAATTATAACCTGAAAAATGTTTCAAAGTACCCCTGATTATTTACATACTCAAAAAGGTGAAGGAATGTATAAGTGCAGAAACTGTAGGCATTGTAGATATATTTTAGAAGGCCTGTTCATTAACATATGAAGTTATCCCAGTACTATTAAAGTGCCAAGGCATGTCACTTGCAAAATGAAAGGGATTATGTATGTTTGTGTATGCAGTGGATGCTCTGTTTTTTATGTAGTAATGACTACTAGGTCCCTTTACGAGAGGTTAAGAGAACATTATTATAATATAAAAAATAGAGATGAAAGAAGTTGTTTATACAGGTATACAGTTGAATGTGAAACATATAAGAATTTTTTTCTCAATTTTAGAAGTGGAAAAATTGGATGCAAGAGGTGGTACTTTTAAACACTTTTTAGAGCAAAGGGAAACATCTTGGCAAGTTAAACTTCAGGCAGACAAAACACCTGGTTTAAACGAGGTTATTAACATCAAATGTTTTTAAAATATAGAAAATTATATGTGAATAAGTAGTTTTGTGTGGGGTTCCACCCTATTGTTTTAAAACTTAATAGATAGTAATTGGCTAATTGTTTATGGTGTTAATTGAAAGGTGTATATATGATGGATGATTTTTATATTGTTTGTTGAGCTCTGAAGAAGTCTTTGGACGAAAGCTGTCAAAATAAAGTGTACGTTAAAGAAGTGTGGTTACAGTTTGATTCCTCATGCCAGTTACCAGTATCTTGCTCTGTCTTGGTGATTTTTGCACTGGTAGAAGCTTTCTGTGTAAGAAGTTAAAATTATACCAGTACTCATATCAGATCATAGCACACTCCAGCTAACAATTTAGACAGACTTCACCACCCTACCCATCAGTGGAAAATGGATCCATTATGGCTGAAAGATATGACATAAAGAAACAATCCTCAAATAGATAACCACACACTGGAGTAAGAAAAGTCAGCCACTCCACCATCAGGAAATTGAATGAGATGCTTTCAAATCACAATTACTGGGCTGGAGTGAACAAATCAATAAAACTGGTAAGTATCAATATCAGCAGCTACTGAAGCCTTGCACACACAAACTGCAAATATTCAAAGGGAATACACAGATAGTAAATGTACTACTAAAATAGCTCATCAGGATCTCTTGCATTTAAATAGAAAATGCAGTTTATATGCATTAATAAAATGTTTGATAGATGGGAAAGATATAAAATCTTCTACTGGGCAAAAGACATTAAATCACAGAACATATGGGCTAAACGTATAAGGAAAGGGCTCAAGAAACATATATCTCACATTTATACAAACCAAATGGGGAGATCACAGTAGACCCTAAGGAGAAGAATTTCCTTTTTTCATAAAAATGATTGCTGACCCAACTCCTAACACAGAAGATAGATATAGTATCTTAGATTTCTCAGCTTAAAAAAGTACCATCAGAGGTTAAGGATAGATTAGCCCAACTATTTAACCTGCAAGGAATACTTATCGAAAGTCACTCTATTGAAACGGGCAAAGCCTGGGAAATGGACAGACTGACATAGATTTTTATAAAAGCTTTGATAAGGAATTAGTGACCCCTGCTATTAAATCTATATAATGAAGCTGAACCAATAGGAACATGTCATACACAATTAATGGAAGTCTAGGTCATGCTATTCTCCAAGATAGGTAGATATTGTTTTGGATCCCATCAATTACAGACCCATGTCTCTAATAAATATCGAACTAAGAATATTTGCTAAAATGCTAGCTAACCGGCTAGAGCAATTTATGATAGCATTCATATCATACAACAATCCAAGCTTTATTAAAAAGAGGGTTGGAGGTCCAGAATTAACAAAATTAAGGTTAATATTCAGACTTTGGCACAAAAATTACAATCAAACACAATGTTTTTCATAACTGATTTCCATAAAATACTCGAGTCTATTAAATGGGACTTACTTTGGGATCTAATAGAAGCATGTGGCTTTCCAGTGTCATTTATTAGAAAATGCAGATTATTATACACTAAGGCCACAACTAGGATTGATGTTAATAAACACGTATCCATGCCAAAGAAACTAATACAGGGTACCCACCAGGGCTGCCCATTATCACCCTATCTTTTCATCTTGGCTATTAATATCCTTCACACAAACTTACATAATAACTTCTTAAAGAATGGATTTAAGGTGGGGACGATAAATACAATCTTATGTCATGGTTTGTTGATGAAGGGGTTGTTTAGTATAATAACCACAAGAGGACTGTCTTGGCTGTGCTTGACCACATTAAGAAGTTTTCTGGGATGCTGGGCTTATATGCTAACTATTAAAAATCTAATATCTTCTCATTAATATGTAATGTGAATAAGGACTTAAAGAATGTCCACAATGCCCACTCAGTTTAATACATTAATACAGATATATGGGGATTAGCATGCCAGTAGACATTAGCAAATTAAAGATAATACATTTTAGTCTGTAGGTCCACCACATGTCACATAGGTTCCTGGAAACACCAAAATCTACCATTTCAGTCTCAAATCCAGGTTATTAAGATGCTTTTGTTACCAAAGATACTCATCATCCTAAGATATTTCCCATATATGATATAATATAAGGCAATTAAAATAATTAAAAAATATTTGATTATTTATGGCAAGGACATTGACCCCAAATATCTAGAAAAAAGGTATAGGTATGTGTTTTAAAGAAGGAGGATGGAGAGTGCATAATATCTGGAATTAGAGGGTTGCAATGATCACTCAATACTATGTCCAAGCTAGAGCTCTAAAAAAAACACTCTGGTATGAGATAAAATTTCAGATCATGATATTAGACAATTTTATGGTAAGAAAGAATACCTGCAGAAAGGGGAGGGATCCAGGGGATTTCAGCAATGGTTTGAAAACAGATACTGTTAAAGCACCATATGTCAGAAAGATTACTGACATATGGATAAGTACAAGAATATGGGTAAATCATATTAATTGATGATAAACATATTTATTGGCCTTACTGGGTTGCATGTAATATATACTATGGCAGCAATGTTTGTGACAGAACAACTAATACATTCTATTCATTACAGGTGATTAAAAAATGGGTGGGTGCACACAAGAAATCTCATGATGTCAATATCTACAACTCTGATCAGTAATAAATGCAGATCTTCACATAGTGTGTGAAACCTCTGCATCTTGGCTACCAAAAGGTAAGTGCAAGTGTACAAAAGGTATTGTCCAAGATAACACATCTAGACTTAGGTTATGGTACAACTGGGTAATGCTGAATGCCTATAGCCCATTGAATATGTAAAGAATCTTCATGGCAATACCCATATTTGCTCTGAGCTACTGCACAATGGTACCTCCTATACTGAGCCAACAGATATAGCCAATATACCATCCGACACATTCAGTGCCAACTTTACCCCTCCCCCCAAGGACCAATCACAATACCAGTAGATTGCCAGACCATAATGGGAGATTATGGTAGGGTGCAATATATCAGATAATGAATGGAATAATATACATCACATCTATGCAGGTAAAGATATCCCATATTGGTCACATATAACTTATATGAAAGTTCAGTACACATGACAATACTTTCCAGACAGAACTAATGGTAAAAGGAACAACAGACTGAATGCTTGCTGGTAATGTCACCATAATCTAGCTAACTATATACATATGATATGGAATTGTCTTAGAATCCAAGAAGTTTTGGCTTTGACAATAGATGTTGTTAGATGATCCACTAGACTCTCACTCCCACACATACATCTCAACATAAATGGGAGACAAAGGCTCAAAAATAGGAACAAATTTTAAATATTGCTGTTACGAACTTAGAAAGTTTCTAGAATCACAAGATTTGTATTGGCATGCATTTTCTAAAGGATAGTAAGTCTAAAGCTCAAATGTCTATCGTTATTTAGTGACTTCAATCCTCAGTGATTTGCCAGAAAATCATAAATTTTCTGAGGAGCGGACCAATAATACAAGGCAAAAATCTGGACATTCCATGAAAATCTGGAGAAAATATGGATATTGTTCTGATTGAATCTGGGATAGAGTTATATAGGTTGACTAGGCAGTGGGAGTGTAGACTTTGTCTCCTACATTTTTTTAATATAGATTTCAAGCATGTTTTTGTCTTGTGTGCATGGAGGTGATTTGGGAGATAATGATAAAATACTGAAAAGATAGAAGGGCAGGTAGAGGGGTTACATATAGTACTTTATGAGTTAGAAGAAGTTGTGCATAGGCTAACTGATGTGGGAGTTATAACCATATGAGAGCACATAATGCAGAGCAATGCTGAGCTTTTGAAGTAGGTTAGCTGCATATATAGTTATCTTATTATAGCATTGCTACAGCTGTGATTTAAGAGAGATCTGTATGTTAAGTCAAAATAGGTCAGCAATAGAGAAGAGAGGATAAAAGCTAGGGTGATTCTACTAGGAGTAAGGAATTTTTTGCTCTATATAGCAGATTTAGCTTTTGATGACCTTTCTTAATACAGTTTTGTATGTGAAGATCAACTTTAAGTTGTCTTCTATGGCAACTACAAACAATTTGGTATGGGTAGCTACTGCAATAGCTGTCTTGTTTAGACAGGTAATGTGGAAGCTACTTTTAGCACTGGCATGGGACTTTGGAAAAATAGTAGGAGTTTAGTCTTTTGGGTATTAAGTAAAAATTGATTTTGAAGTTGCCACAGTTCACTGAGTTGAAGGCATTTTGTGTCATGGATTGTAGTTGTAGTGGGCTGTCAACTGAGATAACAAGAGTTGAGTCATCTGCATACTGAATAAGGTAAGCTTGCTGATAGGAGGTATATAGGTTATTAATGAAAATGGTAAAGAGCACTGATCCGAGAATAGAGCCTTGAGGAACACCCGTTTTAACTAGAAGAAAAGGAGAGCAGGAAGAGAGACATGTAACTGTCAAATAGGTTGTTAGAGAACCATAGAAGAGTTGGTTTGGAAAGGCCTAGAGAGGACATTTGAATTGGATGTTTCTCATGTAACACTGTGTCGAATGCTTTTGAGACATCTAGAAAAGCAGAAGAGATATACTTTCTTGGTCACTATCTTTATTAGTGGTGTTGGAAATGTTGAGGAGAACTGTAGTGGTGCTATGGTCTGATCAGAAACCATGGTATATTGGGTTAGGAGATCATTTTTGTAAGTGGTACTGAAGGAGTTACTTATGAATACACTTTTTCAGGATCTTAGAAGGGGGAGACAGAATGGCAACATCAAAATCAATTTTTACTTAATACCCAAAAGACTAAACTCATTTCAAATGAGTTACCTCCTGTATGTAGAGAAATAATATTTTTTTTTTCCAAAGTACAAGGACATGGGAGTCTTGAATAGATCTGTTGATGAGAACTGAGGCTGAGTACACAATAGAGTCTGCAGTGAGCTTAAGGTACTCAGCAGGAAGATTATCAGCAGAAGGAGAACAGGGTTTCAGTTTCTTTAGTAGCTGTCTAACATATGATGTGGAGACAGTTTGGAGGTTAAAGGCAGAGATGGCAGGGCTAGTAGAGTTTTATGGTTGGTTAAATGGCTGGGGTGAGCTGGAGGTAAGAGAGGCTATGATGTCAATGAAGAAAGCATTAAATTTGGTGTCTGTTCTGAAGTGGTAAGTCCATATGGGGATTTGATGAAGAAGTAGAGCCAGGTGAAGAATTTTCTTAACTGAGCTCCAGAATTTCTTTGTACATTTTTGTGATTAACTTATGGGTCTGTGTAATATTTTTTTGTTTAGATTAATTTTCTTCTTCATGAGATAATGCAACTCTTTCTAAAGATGTAAGGTCTGAGAATTTTTTACTGTTTTATTATTGGTAGAGGCAAGGGTATTTCAAGTATTCTTGAATATATTGTTGAATTTGATAATGGCTTTGCCTAGGGGTAGGGTTTTGAATTAACCGAGCCGACTGCTCTAATTCATTCAACCTGCAGGTCTTTGCGATACTATGTGCAGAATGTATTCAGATTTACTTCTTGTGACTTGTGCATTTTATCACTTTGAGAACACAAGTCGTACTTTCAGTTAACCTGGGCTGGCCACTCTAATTCATTCAATGTGCAGAAGCTCTTGTAGTTCATTTATAAGTGTGTGTGTTCAGGTCTTTCAGATACTCTCTAATTTATTGCTTGTGTTCAGGTCTTTGAGATACTGTATGCAGAAGCTCTTGTATTCCGTTTATGTGTGTGTGTGTGTGTGTGTGTGTGTGTGTGTGTGTGTGTGTGTGTGTGTGTGTGTGTGTGTGTGTGTGTGTGTGTGTGTGTGTGTGTGTGTTCAGGTCTTTGAGACATTGTCTATAATTTTGTGTGTGTGTGTGTGTGTGTGTGTGTGTGTGTGTGTGTGTGTGTGTGTGTGTGTGTGTGTGTGTGTGTGTGTGTGTGTGAAATGCCGCAGTTAGAGCAAGACCCTGAGTTCTCTACCCATGCCACCACTTCTGCTTGAAAGAATTATTGCAACTGTATACATTTTCACAGAATGTCTGAAATGTTTGGCTCATACATTTTGGTCTGTTTCTCTTAAAATTTGGATGGTGCAATGGTAATGTTGTTGACTCCCAGCAATAGGTTCTCTGGTTTGATTCCCTGCTGAAGTGCCTTCTGTGCAGATCCTGCATGTCCTCCCTGTGGTTGTGTGCATTTCCTCCTATGATACAAATACATGGGTCTGCAGCATTTCTCCTCTGGCTTTGCTGAAAAGTGGCTTTGTTCCAGGTCAGGCTTTCCCGGAAGCAGATGTTAAATAAAATTTATGGTTTTCTGGCAAATTATGAGAGCTGAATTAATAATGATAGACATTTAAGTTGATCTTCTTATGGTAACACATGGTAGCACAACTTTTTTTCTAGCAACTTTCTAAGATTATACAAGCAATGTTTAAAATGTGTCCCCATTTTTGGGCCTTTGCCCCCCCCCAAACAAATTTTGGCTTTTTCCTGATTTCTCCTAATGCACAGTTCTTCAGGGAAAGAGAAGCTTAGTGCTGCTTATACACCATCCACTTGTATTGTTAGTAGCACAACAGGTAGTATATTTGCTTTTGTTGCAGAAAGTTGTGGGTTCTACTCCCACAGTATGTAGATGGATTACTGATACTGTACTGTGTTGTATTTTTAAAGGGAGTAGATGCTGCAGTCCTGAGAATGTTCTGTTTAATGTGGAATTATTTAGACGGCTTTCACTTCTGCAGAGATTGTGCATTTTTACTGATAGCGGTGGATTGTAGAAGTTTAAGTAGACTTTTATGATGGAAATTTTCTGAATTGGGCAGTTTTGTCATTATTGGTTCATGCATTTTGCTTCATTGCTTACTGGAAAATTTTTAAAAACAATACATTTAAAATGCATTCTAACAAGTGTGCTGTATTATACAAGGAATATAACTTAATAAAGTCAGGAAGGTGTATCAAAGAAAAGAACACATGTATGTTTCTTGTTTTGTGTGCAAGGGGCCAATGATATGAAAACAGCCCAAAGGTAATCTTTATCCACCACTGGCCAGATGCATTTTCTTCAGATGTGGTATGGGTTTCAATGCCATTTCAATGAATGTAAGTTTCAAGGGCAGAGAAGTTTTAATGCCAATTCTATTTTTAAGGTGAGACAGTATTGCTTTGTTTAGCAGATGTCGTAGTGTTTGTGCATTGTTGTGCTGCAAAATGTAAAAATAAAATCCAAATAATCATTGTAGAAGTAAAACAGTATGCACACATTAGTGATTATGGTAAATGGGGTGAAATAGCCAGGTAATGGGACATTGGAATGGCTGCAGGGGGAGTCTGGTGCCATATTTTGGTTGTCTGTTCTTCAGTTTGCGTTTGAAAGTTGGTATCCCACAATTCCATTGGAATGGGTGGGGTTACGTCATTATGTATGCAAATTATATGCTAATCAGCGTACAGATTTCTACCTATTTTTCATGGGCCTTGTCCAGATTTTTGATGTTTCCAGGTTGAGAGGTATGCTTACTAGGGATCTGGAGAAAGAAGGAGAAACCAGCCCCAGACTGATTGCGGTCTCTGTGTGTTCATATGATGCAGAGAGCTACATCTGGAAATACTTGTTATCCTCCCAGTGAACATTCTCCATGTGTGCCAGTGGTGAGGATTGAAGCTTCTCGATTACTGGTCTAGTGGTGGGTCATCACATGGAGTTTTAGATACGTTTCAATAATGACAATAATATCTGGTGAGTATTGAAGAAACCATGCTTTAGGTCTATAACTACAAATGTTAATGGAGGTGAGGAAAAGTTTTGTGGGTATAACAGGAGTTAGGGGCAGAGGATGGTGGAATGGCATTGAGAAGACAGTGTTTGGAGTTTGGACAAATGTCACCATAAAAAATGATTTCAGCGAAGAGTGGATTGGGATTAGTTATTATTATTTTTTTTTTTTTTTTTTGTTTTGTTGTTTTTATAAAGTTTATGAATTTATTCCAGGTTATGCTAAAGTGAACTGCATTGCTATATATTTTGTATTTGAGAAGGTGAATTAGTTAGATATTACATAAATTTGAGGAAATGGGTATGGAAGTTAGTTTAGCCTTAGTGCAGGTAAGATGGCTGACATTGTATGAAACTGTAAAGTCCCCAACATGTACAATCTCAAAAGGAACTTGACCTGAAATGGTCTGTTCCAGTAATGGTTCCTCATTTGATAGTTGCATCTTCCTGTCGAGTGACCACGGAATCTTGTTTAGTCTGCTCTGATTCTGCTGATGTGCATTCCAACTGGTAGCCTAAAAAATTCCTGAGTGACAAATAGTTTCTAAAAAAATATGCTCAGTATGGTTTAAAAACATGGTCAACACATAAGCTTATAGCTGCATCTCTGCAGCAGGTGCTAGTGTAAATGAAAATCACTACCAGCTACTAAATGACATCTACAGGGCATACGCATTATAGAGCCTTGTACCACAGTGTATAAACTGGTGATTACATGCACACAAATGCAGAGTTTGCTGAGCCTAGTAAAGTGCTAAGAACACATGCTTGCAAAAGACTGCAACAATAGCTTTCTTTATATGCTTAACCACATACACCTGTCCGTAACTATTCCCATATTATAGGCTTTGGTACTGACAGTACATAACTTTGCTCTTGAGGTGAATTTCTTGGCATCCATGTCTTTCACACATAATATTTTAGTTATGATCGGTGACCCAATCATAATCTTCTATATTCTGCTTCACCTACCCTAAGTCAAACACAGACAGTAGGAATTACATGGGCCAAAGAAGCACAGAGCTTAACTGTGGAACCATCAGCAATGGGAGGCTGTACAGACACAATGAAACAGAAATTCTGCTCAACCATACATATTATTCCCACTGTCTCTGTCTGTGTCTGTGTGTATGGCCATGCAATCAGTGATGACAGCTGTTGTGCCAAAAAAGGCAAGGATATGGATATAATAGGCAGAAGAGAAATGGTGGCATATCAGCCATGAATATGTGGGAGATGGTATTTATGCATTAACAGGACAATGATCTACAGCACCAAAGTCTGTCCCTGCCTTGGCTACCTACAGTAAACTTCTTCATCAGATTATCAGGTACCAATGTCACCTGGAAACATTCTTGCTTGCTTTTACAGAATTGTTTGCATACTTCACTATATTGGCAGAATGAATGCGACATAACTGTGTACCACTGTATCACAGTAGACTTGAACTTTGATAGTTGACAGAACTCTACTGTTGACATACATGTTGCCCTAATGTTATAAACAAAGGCTGTTTTGGGCAACTCAAAACATGAGAGCATTACAGGACTTCAGCAGATGCCAAATAATATATTATTGTACAACAGATGCAGGAACTACTATTGTCCTTGACTGGACTGACCAATTCTCAACAAGCAATTACAGCATCTCATTCCAGTGCCACCAATATTATCCTTGCCATGGAGTGCTCAGCATCTACTATGTGCTCATCTTATGACAAGTTGTGTTCAATGCACAGTTATATGCTAGATATGCTAGTGTCTCCATTTAGGGTATCCTTGGACATATTGGTAACAGACATGCTCTTATGTGTGCTCATGGTAATACAAATGACATGCCTGGCCTGTGTGAACCTATGCAGTTGTGAGGATCACATATACTTTTGATGAAATGATAGATATCTGACTATTGTATAAGAAGCTTTATCTAATGTATAGTTTACACTGTGCACTGTTGAGATTATATCTGTGTAGCTTGTCATGTTGCTGTACCATATGCCTGCATGTTGTTTCACTTTCATCTCTGTTAGATATATTGGTCTTAATGATATCAGAAGTTTTGGGCAGGTTTAAATAATCTACTACATCCTGGACAAACTTCAACCCCAATCCCTGCTGCTACTACTGATATAACCCCTGAAGATGTTTCTGATAGTTTTAACCAATTCTTTGCTGAGACAATTCAAGCCCAAGCTAGCCAACTACCTCCTAGCTCCCCTGGTCCTGAAAGTAGCATCTCTAGAAACCTACTTGCGTTCAGCTTCCAACCAGTCACCACTTCACTTATCCGTACCTTGATCAAAAAATTAAAACCCACTACACTTTCTGCTGATCACCTCCCTGCCGAGTACCTACAAAAATCAGCTGATGCTATTGCTTACCCCGTCTCAATACTAATCAATCGAACCATAGTAGAAGCTAAAATTCCCACCATTTGGAAAATATCCTATGTAATCCCACTTCACAAAGGAGGCAGCTCTACTGAATTCTCCAACTATAGGCCAATAGCTATACTCTCGTCACTTGCAAAGATTATGGAAAAATGTATTCATAGACAACTCATGCACCACCTAATCCAAAATCGCCTTATGGCAGACACTCAGCATGGCTTCCGTCCTCATCACAGCACTACTTCAGCCCTCCTAGCCTTTACTAACACCATAAACCATAATCGCAACAATAATTATATATCCTCAGCCCTCTTTTTGGATCTTTCCAAGGCATTCAATATGGTTGATCACCAACTTTTAATCCACACCCTGCAAACATTCTGTCTAGATACTGGAGCCCTCCAATGGTTTCAATCCTACCTGAATGGTCGACAGCAGGCTGTCCTCTGGCAGAACAAACTCTCTAACCTTCTTCCTAACACCCTCAGAGTACCACAAGGCTCTATACTAGGACCCTTGCTGTTCTCCATCTTCATTAACGACCTTTATACTGTCATTCCAAAAGTCAGCTGTATCCAATATGCTGATGACTCTACTCTGATTTGCTCAGCCACATCTCCAGTAGAGTTATGGTCAGCTACCCAGACCACCTTTAATACAATAGAAAACTGGCTTTCTGAACATCGTCTGATCCTAAATCCCAAAAAAACTAAAATGCTGTTATTTTCACCAACACGTAGGTCTACCGCTTTCACCTTTACCATAAAATCAAATGATGGCACAATAATCTCCCCTGACCCATCTACAAAACTATTAGGTGTCATCATAGACAATAATCTCAAATTTGACCTACATGTTAACCAAACTATCAAAACCATCAATAAAAAACTAGGGTCACTTTACAGAATAAATGCCTTCCTAACCCCTCCAGCTAAAATTGCCATAGCTCGCTCTCACCTTCTTTCAACCCTTCTGCATGCATCCCCTCTACTCTCGAATTTGAACAAGACTGTCCGTAACAAACTCTCAATTTGCTACAACCACATTGCCAGGTTTGCCACTGGGCTGCCTTTTAGGACACATCATTGCATCAATCTAAATCAGCTTGGTTGGCTTGAACTACCTAGCCTAATCCAGTATAACCAACTGATTATGGCCTATAAAATCCTCTATAATCGGGACAATACTCCTGCACTTAAAAATATTATCACCCCTTATAACAATCCTAGACTGCTTCGATCCTCTAACAAACTACTAATTCAGACTAGCAAAATTAATAACACAGCCGGTGATTCTCTCTTTGCAAACTCTGTAAGTAGATCGTGGAACTCTCTTCCAGCTGATATTACCTTACTTTCCACCTTAGGTCAATTTAAAACTAGACTCAAACAACATTTGTCACTTAACTGGCTATGTCAATGTATCAAGCCTGGCTAACTCGAATGTGTAAAAATCTGTTAACCAGTTTACTGTGGAATTTAATTTAATCCTGACTTGTGCTCAGGACTAACTGTAACCTGTGGAACTTGTTTAACTTGCTTACTTATGTAATCTCTGTAAATAGTCTGTTTGTAATATGTAATGCTGGTATTATGTAATGCTGTATCTGCTTACCCTTGGAGCTTTTCTCCCCGGGCTTCCGCTGAAAATGGACATGCATCCAGTCGGACTATCCCAGTCAACAAATGTAAAATAAAAATAAATAAATATCTGCCAATTATTCAAGTGCACACAGATCTACCAGATGTCAACAAAATGCCACAACATGGCTGCTGCAACATCTTCCAGTTATGGTACTTCCTTTGCATCTTTGTTGTCATCAGACTGCTGTGCATTCCATTCAGAATCTTCCTGCATTATATGCTATCAACTATCTGCTAATATTACAGTCTCATGTGCTGCAACATGGCACACAGTAAAAACATCCAAATAGAACAATTTACTATATAATGCAGTGTGTGAGTGAGCAGATGCACACACACACACACACACACACACACACACACACACACACACACACACACACACACACACACACACACACACACACACGTGCATACACATGCACATACACACACTCACACACATACTCTGAGCCATCCAAATAACTAAACTAGTCCTTGAGACTTCCAAATACAAATTCCATCACCCTGCTATATTTTATTATGCCCTTATTTGTATCTCCCCATAACATACCACTAGGCACATTGAACTGGTGTTACTGGACAAGATTATACTTGGAAAAAGGCATTACCAAGGTGTTAAAAATCTTCTTTCCTTCTGGATGATGAATCATTATTTTTGCTGGAAACAAGATTTGTGCTTTAATATTGTTTTTCTTTAAGCTTTTAACAAGTGGCACACATTTTTCTCTTTGGCTCCTGAATAGTCGTTGTCAAATCTTATAGTATTTTTGTTTTAATTTTAACTATTTAATTAGTCCATGCCACTTTTAAGACTAAATCTTTATCTTGACTTGAGAAAAATCTGACAACCACTGACCTTGGTGAAGGTGTTTTTTTTTTTTTAAAGATAAGTTACAAAGTGATCTATGTGCCAATTCGATGCCAAAGGAAAAAGCTTCAGGCAGGTCAAAAATTTAGGCAGCCAAGTATTAAAAAACTCTTCTTTTTCCGGAATCCTATAAATCCTGATGTTATTCCTTCTAGATCTGTTCTCCAAATCTTCTATTTTTTCCCAGAATAAGTTGTCTTATTTCAGAAGAAATTTAGTGTTAGTCTCATTTTCAAGTAATATTTCATCAAAATCAGACATTGCTTCCTCTATACTCATGAAATTGTTGTTGATATGTATAACATTGATGTACTGATCAGAGGTCTATATTAGATGATCGAACTTTCAAAAGTTCGACCGTCATATGGTCAACACCATATGATTGAACTTTTGAAAGTTTGAACGTTTTAACGGAGATCTCCATATAGCGCGGAATAGGAAGATTTCCCTTTTCTGCACTGTAGTGCGATATTGGAGTTGATATATTTAAAGAGCGGGAGCTGTGGTAGGGGTGCACATGGGGGGTGCAGGGGAGCTTGCCCCCCTGCTTAAAATATTCAGGTAGGTTATTTGTGTAGTTTATTTTTTTTATTAGATGTCCAAACTTTTAAAAGTTCGATCATATGATGTCGACCATATGACGGTCAAACTTTTGAAAGTTCGATCATCTAATATAGACCCCTGATCAGCTATGGACATATGTAAATAGTTATTTTTGCTTGTTTTATAATTGATTTATCTATTGCTTTAAAACCAAATTAAAAAATTAAAAAAAAGAAAAAGGCATTACTGTATAATATCCACAGTTATTTAGTTACTCTGTGTTTCTTGTTCATCCTTTTTGCCCCACATATTCCTGTTTCACTTGTACAGTTGTATTGTATGGCATACATGTTTAAGAACCAGATATCTCTGTAGTATGTTGTACTAATGGAATTCCATATGTGCAGTTCATGGACACTCCTACTATGTTTGCAAGGTGCACTAGTGATCATACCATCTGAAAGGCAGACTGTGACACTAAATGGAGAACCTCCTTCTGGTTCATATATAGTATCCTGTCCTCTGCCTGGAATGTGTATATGGCCATTTAAGTGCTGGACAGTGGCATAGGAAAATAACTTTCTTGGGTGGCGTAAGCTATGGAACCTTGCTGTCTAGGCTTACATAGGCCCTTGGGCCGATAGCCTACTACCTACCTATGAAGCTATGAACCTATGTTCAGCATGAGTAGAAGCCACATTCATTGCTTCTGTGGTGTTTATTTCTCCTAAGGCGCGTCTCCAGAAATGTGATGTAGTTATTCACATGCTACAACCTGCTGGTAAGAAGTGTAATTTTGATCCAGATGACTGCAATATGATCACTCTTTCACCTGTGGGCCACTAAAACATGCTTCTGCTTTGCATTTAGAGACAGTACCATAAGTAACAGAACTGACTGATGCTGCATTCCATCTGGTGTGAGATTTGCTCACCACATGTCCATTATAATGTCCTGCATTGGATTTACATGTCATTCACTCTAAAAGAAAAGTATTTTGGCATCTGCTATTTAACATGAAAATTAGTGATTGTTTTATTCAAGAACCCCATATGAAAACATCACAATTTTAGGTATAATTCGGTACCCTATATTTTCATCTTGAACAACTTAACTATCAGTTGTAAACTCTCAATACAGGTAAAGACATGTCTTCCTACACAGACTAATTAGGTTCAAAATTAGATTCAATGTGGGGTTTGTAATTGTGGAATGTAGTTATCTATTTATTTCACATCCTCTAGCTGTCAGAATAACTCATGAGTGGCAATAGGGACTTGATTCTAGACTCTGTTTTAAATAAGAAATGAATTGTTGCTTCAAGTCTGAAGAGGGTTGATGGTTTATTTTAAGGCAAAATCCAGACCTATGATTTGTTTGCTGTTTACTGATGATGTGGAAATTTTACTGTCATCTTTTATAAAATACGGTCAACAGCTGACTTTTTTTATCTTAAGGAAACTGTTTTCAAAATTTCATCTATCATATAGAGCTTAATTTCTCTAAGGCCATTCAGAATGATGCATGAACATGACTAAATTGGAGATTAAATCCCAATTTTGTGCTAGACAAAGAAGTGATAAATCAAACTGAATTGCTGTTGCAGTCTTATTTACAGGACAGGAAGACTTAAGATTATCATATGATATCTGATTGTCTGCTTTCAAATCTGCTGTAAGTGGACCGTTAATCAGTAAAGCCGCTTATATAAAATATTACTCGGTAGAACAAATTAGCAACCTTGAGGAAAATACTAAATTAGATCAACAGTTACAACTCAATGCCATATTGGAAAAAATCAATTCTGGTTGATGAACAGTACAAAATAACAGCACGTCATTCTCTGGATCGTTATTTGAAACAAAAATGAAACCACAATACTCACCAAGGCTGTTTTCTTTACACATTGTTGGGAGACATTGTTTTGCTTTTTATTGCATGAATGAATACATTTATGCTTACACCAATCCAAATATAAATGCTGAAGACAATGACAAATATCAATTTTTTTCCAAAAAGATTCAAACAGCAAGTTTCTCCAGTTCTTCATAGGTTATATAATTGCATTAAGCATAAAGGTATCAACAGCAAATACATGAACCAATTAAAGATCTTTACACTTAACCTAAGTCAAACCCTTTGCTAATCTAGAAATATCATACTGTTTCATCAATCAATGCTTACATTTCACTTTTTTCAATAGTGTTAGCCAGACGTTTTCATTTAATTGCTAAACATGTCATATTTAAGTTCCAGTCAGGCTTCTTGGAGCTGGGACACAGATAAAATAATAATAATAATAATAATATTATGCTGGAGCTGATCTAATAGTATAATCACAGAGAAAAGAACAACAAGGTGTTTTGCATTAGCAACAAATAAAATATTTTGATCTTGCTCACATACTTTTCCTATTTAAAGTATTAAACAAATACTCATTTCAGAAAAGCTTTTTGCAAGCCTTCAAAGCCTTGTATGATTTATTTTCCTCCCTGTAATATAATTAATTTCAAAATCTCTAGCACTGCAAAGATCCCAACAGATTCTACTCAGAGGTTGTCCTTTTCTCACCTTATATTTTTATTCTCCCAAAGATCCCAACAGATTCTACTCAGAGGTTGTCCTTTTCTCACCTTATATTTTTATACTCCCAAAGATCCCAACAGCTTCTACTCAGAGGTTGTCCTTTTCTCACTTTATATTTTTATTCTTCTACTATTTTCTTTTTTAACATTTCCTGATGTACCTCGACAGGAATGCAGTTAATCTGTATGATGTTTTGCTGTGCTTTTAGAATTCTTCAAAATCTATTCCATGTCTTTATGAATGGCCAAGAAATGTAGTAAAGCTTTGAATTATGAACCAAATCTTGATAAGTGAACTCTTTTTTTTCTCATTGAGAGTTCGTAATAATATTCTGAATTCATCATTTGTAAATCATATAAATACTTTAAAATGAACTCTTGGCTTGATGGTTTCAATAACTGCCTGGGTCGTCCTCCTCCTATCATGGCTTATTTTTATACTACTTCAACTAAGCTATTGCCCTCCTCTTGTATACTATCTTAAAGTCAATAGAGCCTGTTTCAAAAATCATTAACCAACACAGGACTTACTCTAGAAAGGTAAAACGTTGGTCTAGCTGCTGGTGAAAAGGAAAACTGCCAAAACAGCACATGCGAATTACAAACCTGGTTCAAGGCTCCAGAGAGCACCCCTGCATTACCAGGTTATAAGTCATACCACACCTTTCGGCCACCTAACCTGGACCAAAACACTAAAGGTGTGTCCATATTCATTAAGGATATCCACACTTCCAGGCTAGTTGCTCAGCATAATGCATCCGAGATTATCCAAGTGCAACTAACTCAGGGCAAGACTGCAATCCAAATTGTAACTTGCTACAGATCCCCCACCACGCCCCAAGATTCCCACTCCTCATTTCTTGATACACTGGAAAATATTAGGGTACAACCCAACATCCTAATAATGGGCGATTTCAACTACCCCACCATTAACTGGGAAAACTACTCATTTACCAAATCTTTTGCTCAATGTGTTCTGGAATTTATAAATTCCAACGCCTTGGATCAGCGTATCCCAACTTATCCACACCCCCACCAGCAGCAGCAATATACTAGACCTGGTCATTACCAACATGAGCAACTGGTGTTCAACACCAGAGGTCAATTCCTCGTTGGTCAGATCTGACCACAAGCTAATCACCCTAGATATCCACAGCCTGCCCTACCACCCCATTAGGGCAACCACCATAAAATATTTCTCTAAACCCAACTTCATGCTTCTTAAGATGGAAGTGGCAAACTTCACAACACCCATGCAGATGGACAATAGAGGTACAACTGCTGAATCCTACACAAATGCACTTTATAAGCACTTACACGAGTGCATGGATCGTGTTATCCCTAACTGAACCAAGATGCTATCCTCCAAAAAAAGGAAGCCAATATGGTGGTCCCCTGCCAAAAACAAACTCTACAATAGAAGAAAGAAACTGTTGCAAAAAAGAGTAAAATACCATGATTAGAGGAACTCCCTGGTTAGCCTCAGCAAGAAGCTGAGATCCCTCATAAAATCCTCCATAGCTAGCTATGAAAACAAAATTGCCACTGATTCTAAAGACAACCACAAAGCATTCTATAGCTATGTCAAGAATTTCAATGGCAACACTCAGATCTGCTCTGAGTTACAGCACAATGGCACTAAATATACAGAACCAACTGATATTGCCAATATCCTAGCAGATAGGTTCAGTGCTAACTTTACCCCCCTCTCACCCCCTAAAGGGCCCATCTCTATACCGGAAGAATGCAAAGTTCCTGTAATCACAGCTGCAAAGGTAAAAACACTCTCCAAAGCCAAGAACACAGCATCCATGGGACCTGACAACATCCCAGTCTAGGTTCTACATGAACTGCAGAATGAACTGGCACCCCACCTAAGCACCATGTTTAATCATAGCCTCATGTAAGGCTTTGTGTCCACTGAATGGCACACAGTGACAGTTACCCCACTCCACAAAGGGAGAGCCACCACGGACCCCAGGAACTACTGCCCCATTAGCCTAACGTGCCTGGTCTGCAAGGCCATGGAACGTATCATCCTGGAACATATAAACAAAGACATTGGTAATCTCCAAACTCTGGACCCCATCCAATTCGGGTTTGTAAAAGGCAGATCATGTCTCCTGGACCTGATAGACTTCTTTGAAGCAGTCACCAAAGCCGTAGATGAGGGTAAGGTGGTTCACACAGCATATCTAGATCTCGCCAAGGCTTTTGACACTATCTTCCACTCTGGAATTATAGATAAACTCACTAAACTAGGTATAAATCCCTATGTTACAAGATGGGTTGCCAACTGGATTACTGACAGAACCCACACTGTGAAAGTAGCAGACTCCAAATCCAACGTCAGACCAGTGACAAGTGGAGTACCACAGGGTTCAATCCTGGGTCCTCTCCTGTTTGGTAGCTACTTTTCTGAAGTACAGGCTAACACAGAAGGTCTTTGGCTAATGAAGTTCACAGATGACTGCAAACTAGGAGCCATAATCAAAACTCCTAATGATATGGACATCCTACAAAAGGGCCTCACTGAAACAGATATCTGGTGTCAAAGCCATGGTATCAAGCTCAATGCCAAAAAGTGCATTGTCATCCCCTTTGGTAAAAATGGGTCTATATTAGAACACTGAACATTCAAAATGTCGAGTGTTCTAATATCGAACCCTAGCAATCGAAAAAAAAAAATTGAACATTCGGAACAGCAAATTTTTTCCTAGGGAAAAAAATTGCTGTTCCAAAACACATATACATAACACAAGCACACCAAACAAACAACAATCCACACACATACACCTAAACTCTAACACCTAACCCTACACTAAACTATACAAACACATCTAACTATCCACTTACCTTAACCCAAACCCTAACCCTAAGGTCCGTCACTATCACACAGTCACCTCACTCGTGCCCTAACCCTAACTCACCTAACCCACATGACCACACAATAACACACTTACCTGACCCACGCCCTAACCCTAACTCACCTAACCCATCCTAACCCACACGTCCAGACAATCGCACACTTACCTGAACCTGACCCGTAACTTTCCACCAGAGCGTTGAAAATACCGAAGCAACAGAAACGGACAACTGAATTCTTTCCCTAGAAAAGAATTTGGTTTCCTGTTACTTTGATATTTTCAGTGTTCGCTGAAAACGGGTCGATATTAGAGCACCCGACATTTCAAATGTTCAGTGTTTTAATATAGACCCGGTAAAAACTCTGTACCCATGAGCTACCACAGAGGTGGTAGTCTACTTGACACCGAAAGTGTGATAAGAGACCTTGGGACACAAGTGGACAGTAGTCTCTCCTTTGATAATCATATTGCCAAAGTAGTTAGGAAATCCATCTACGTGGCACACCTCATCACAAAAGGTTTCTCATCAGGAAAAAAGAGGTCATTGTTCCCCTTTACTCCTCACTCATTAGACCCATTATAGAGTACAACACCCCTTTTGGTATGTACCTCACAAGATGTCTACAACAACTGGAAAGGCTGCAGAAATACCTCACAAAGAGGATTACCGGCCTCAAACAGATGCCCTACGCAGACCGTCTCAAAAAACTCCAGCTTTACTCCATTGCATATCACCTACTCAGAGGTGATCTCTGTCTAACATACAAAGCTATGTCAAACCCATTGCTGTTGGACATGCTCCACTTAAAGAAATCCCAATCCCTCCAAGCTACGTGCTCTAGGGACCTAAACCTTGTCACCACAATAAACAGAACATGCTGGAGGGATAGATTCCTGTCCCAGAGACTTCCCATACTCTGGAACAAACTACCTATCTATATGAAACAAAGCTCCTCATTAGCACTCTTCAAGAAAAATCTTGATGATTGAATGGGAAATAGAAAATTCACCCCGGGGATCACCTCTGTGGCTCTGCTCAACAGAGGCACAGGAAAATAATTTTCTTGGGTGGTGAAAGCCAGGGTACCTTTTTGGCTAGGCTTATGGACAATCTTAGTCTTAGGGCCAATAGCCTAGTACCTACCTATAAACCTATGAACATACAGAAGCCAGTATGAAAGAGTGATGCAACCAGACTGGGATTTTGAGGTACTATGTTCATAATAATCGGCAGGCAAGCACAAATAAGTACAGCGACTGCCCCTGATAATGATGTAAAGACACCAGAACTTCATAGCTTGTTTTGTTCCATCAGAAATGAAGATTCCCTTGAAAATCTTATGGAAAAAGAAACTTGTCAGTGTTGAAGATAATACTGTTAGTTAATACATCAGTGTCACAGAGTTGGTTGATGGTTTATATTGAGTCTTTGTAGAAGGTGGTGAACAAAATCAAAAGCAAAAACAGATGCGTACATGGGAACAATATGTGCAGAATAATGTTTTGGCGGAGGAGTGAGGTTTAAGGGAAGGCAGGAACTGAGCAGTTTAATACTTGGCTGATGATAATTGTACAAAAGAATATCTGTTAAAAACTAAGACAATGCACAGGAGAATTATTTGGCAGGGCAATATGCTCCGCATAAAGTAGGAAGTATAACATTTTAAGTAATCTTAGTGACTTTCAATGTCAACTGTGCTGAATGTACATATACTCCATATAAAAATACAGTATAATCCAAGTAAAGTTGATGAAAAACAGTTCATAATAACAGGCAGTACTCACTTCACCAATAAATAGTCCAAAAGCAATATAAAAGCCGAACCCTTTTTTAATAATTTGAGAATATGGCAAGCGCTTTCACCCAGAGGGCTTCCTCAGGGCAATAACAATCATTTTAAAAAAACAGTATATATATGCTGACGAATAATGACATCACATCCTCCCAGTCATTCAACAAGCAACATCTAAATTACATAACAGCTACCGAAAACTGCGAATCTATATAATAATGTTAAAGTTAAAATTACTTTAACTGAAAATATATACACACAAAATATTTATTTATATGCCAAATAACTTCATGTTCTAACCACTCTAGGCAAACTTAAAAACAATGCATTTCTCAGTAATCAATATAAAAACATATATACTTATTTGGTTACATTATAGCATATCTGTGGTGTATAATATTTTTTACTGTGAAAATGTTAATATTGTTTGTTTTATTTTATATAAATGTGTGCTTGTTTATGTCTTAACACATAATTCAACAAATGTGTTAAAAAAGACACCCACTTAACTGATCTGTTTTTTGCAGACTTTCTCAGTCTGCATCTCAGAGGTAACCTATAACTGCCTCTCTTTCTCTCCTGGTGACTTATTTGATTTCAAGAAGATTACTTCAATAATGTCATGGTACCAAGAGCATGAGATAGAATTATACATAAACTAGTTGTTAAATACAAACAGAAACTGACAGTCCCAGAGATGTGATGTTTAAACAGCTCGAGTGAAATATAAGTAGTGGGCAGCATAAGTCAGTGCAGGAAAGAAATAACACTGTCAGGGTAAACAATAATTAACACTATCGGAGTACATGCCTCTGACTGAAAAGAAGCTTAAAGAGTTTTACAAGTACACTGGAAGTGATCTAGAGATCCAAATGCTTTGAAAAGTAGTTAACAGAGACTGACCAGAATAAATATCTGCTGTCAGGAAATAAATACAGCCATATTTGTCATTTAGAGAAGGAATTAATTGCATACAAGTGTTGCTCCACAAGGGTGGTGAAATAAGGGTGCCTAGTCAGCTAAAGAAATAAATTTTGGTAAGAAAATATAAGCCACACTAAGGAACTGTAAAGTATAAAAATCAAACGTGTGATGTATTATACTGGACAGGAATGTCAACGATGATGGAATAACAGGTTCAAGACTGTACCATGTGTAACATTTATCACAATAATAATAATCTAAGGGAAGAGATGGTTCTTTTTTTCTGTCTCACAGAAGATCATAGAATAAAGTAGAAAGAAATCTGTTCCAGTTTCAACATTGTTTGTATTTGGTCTCTCTAGGTTATTGTTCAAAGTTTCATAACGTTAGGAAATTAACAGACACAAATAATGATGCCTTTAAGCTATGTTTTCTAGACACAGCATTCCTGATGCTGTTATATATGGTAGGGATCCACAATATGCACATGAGGAATTCAAGAGATTTTTGGAGAAATGAGAATTTTGCAATGTTACCTTTAATCCTAAATATTCACATTCAAATGGACATGTCAACTGCACAGTTCAAACTGCAAAAACAATCTTGAAGAAAGCTTAAATCATTAACAGTGACTGTTATATCAACAAATGTGAATATTTACCTCTGTTGAAATATACTAGAACACTTCCTTGTAAAGTGTACACGTTTTACAAGCTTGATTATTGATGGGTCATGAAATAAAGATCAGACTTGCTTTCTCTGCTACCTCACTTCAGCCTGAAACCCTGCATTCAGTTCAAAAGAGAATGAAACAAAGCCACTTTAGACAAAACTGCTACTACAATTAAAGAGTAAGATGAAGATCTTCACTAAAAGATGGAAACACATTGATAACAGGCAGCCAGAAGGAGTGCTTGTAAAGCATTGTGGGCAGTTTTGGTCATTTGTTGTTTGCACTGAGAATAGAAAGCTGCTATTCACATTTGCTTAAAAAAAAAAAAAAAAAAAAAAAAAAAAATCAATTTCATACTGACTGTGCTGAACATAGAAACTGCATATGTGAAGCCTTCAGTGAAGAGATAGCCACAGCAGTGTCCAAAGGAATATTCAAAGAGACGATTCAAGAGGCATTTCCAGCAGAAGATAATTAAAGTGTTTACTTGCTGATGAATTATTTTGAGCATTTCTTAGTACATCAGCATTAGAAATGCACATCACAGACTTTCTCAAATATTCTACATTTTGGAAGATCACACAGAAAGCCAGAAGAAAATCAGAAAATTCAAAACAAGAAAGTACTGATTGAATATTTTTTTGTAACATTCTTTCAGTGATATTTGTATTTGATCAAAAGGTCATGTCAAGAAGAGAGTTTTATACAATGAGACAGATATTTAAAAATCATACTTATGTATCTGTGTGTGTGTGTGTGTGTGTGTGTGTGTGTGTGTGTGTGTGTGTGTGTGTGTGTGTGTGTATATATATATATATATATATATATATGAATTTAGACCCTTACAGGTCATTGGAATGAACGCTCATATGAGCAAATGCCTTTGCAACATGTAAATAAGAGTGAATGCTCATATGAGCTAACATTGTTTTGTTTGGAGCTTTTGCTGTCAGCATAGTTTATGAGATCACTTTGCAGCAGGGTAAGGGAATTTGCCCTTGCCACACTGTTGTACAAACTCTGAGTTGGTAGATATAATTAGCATTTAGTGAGGAGAGTGCAGGGGGGCTTGCTCTCTGCAAAAATATCGTATTAGTTTTGTTTATTTATAATAATATTAGATTCCCCTAAAATGATCGCAGTTTTTATGTACGCTCATAAGAGCATCCAATTTTTGATGAAACAATAATTTACACCCACACATATATACATACATATACACACACACAAACACACACACACACACACACACACACACACACACACACACACACACACACACACACACACACAAACACACAAAGTAGGAAATGTTAAATACATACATACATACAAATATTTCAAGCACAGGTATTAATGCCCTTCTAGCTTGACAATGTACCAAAACACTTGTTCCCATAATAAGCATGAAGGCTGTTCTTAAAAACAACTAAACAAGTACTTGCTTTAATGTAATTTGGTAGTCTGTTCCATGCATCAGTTACTCTGTCAGAGAACCAATTAGTACACTTCTCATTCCTCTAGAGTCTTCTACATAGGTTGTCTGATGATTCTCTAGTACTTTTTGATAACCCCAAAAATTCCCAGAGGTAGCTGTCCCTAAATGCCCTATATACCTGAACAAGATCTCCTCTTAGGTGTCTGTACAAGTTCGAATATTTTAGCCTTTCATAATAACTGAAATTTTCACATCCTTGGAAGCCCTTGGTATATTTCTGCAGTACTCTCTAGTTTACTCATGTTTTTCTTATAGGGTTTCCATATCGTTATTCCATACTCAAGTTTGGGTCTAATGTAACTAACAAACAATGACTTCATCATTTTTGATTTCCTAGACTTTATAAATCTTTTTATACAACCTATACTTCTATAACTATCATTAACCGATTGGTTAATATGATTAGAAGAACTCATAGCTGGATCTACTCATATACCCAGGTCCTTAAATGAGTCTACAGTTTCAATCACTGTGTGCTGCATTAAATAGTCACCTTTCAATTTATGTCTCCCAAATCTCATATTCTTAGTTTTCAATGTATTTATCAGCATATTATTCTTCTGTGCCCAAATGATCAATTTGGTCAAGTTATTTTGCAGACATGCCTTATCTGTAACATATGTAATAAGTTTACCTAATTTTAGGTTGCCTGCACATAGACTGTAGAACACCTCAGATGAAAAAGATAGGTCTGAAAGATGCAATCTAATCAAGTAAGGGCCTAGGACAGAGCCCTGCGACACACTCTGACTGTAACCAAGATAGATATAATGGTACCGTATGAACTTGCTGAAGTATTCTCAGGTAATTGCTATTAATTCTGTCTCCTCCCTGTGCTTTGTTTAGATCTAGTTTGTGCAGTTCTTTTTTCAATATAATCTATGTTGATTCCAGTATCTGAGGTTACCCAGATGTCACTAGGACAATTTATCACCCCTTTTGTGGATCCAAACTGTTTTGCATAAGATTTTGTAAATATATCTATAATCTGTTGTGTCTGAGAATAGATTTAGAATCTGGACACAGTTTATGAATTTGTATGTCTTTATTCCTTCCACATCTTATGTATCTATATAAACATTTCCTATTATGCTCAATATCTTTTTATAAATTTTCTTCAAATTTTTCTTGATCATGTCTCACACTATGCTTAATCTGTTTGTCCAGCTTCTTTATTTCATTTTTCAAAGATGTAGTTCAACCTCTCTTCCATTTCTTATACTTTTTGACTCTCACCTTAATCAGATATCTTGTTCTTATGGAAATATATCCCCCTGGAACACCAGATCCTGACATTAAACATTTTTTGATTTTTTGCACTCAGTCAATTTCTCTTTAAAAACTCTCCACTTTCTATCTACAGTTTTTCTGCTGAACACCTCACTGCAGTTAGTTTTATATAGTTTTATATAGTGACTGTTTTGCTTCCATATAATCTATAATTAACCTTTTGAGCATTGGTTTAGATTTTACTTTGGCAGAATTATCTAGCAACAAATTAACCTTTATAACACCATGATCATTGCACATCAATGGTGGTAAAACTTGACTTGAAGTAACAGTAATTTCTTTAGGAACACAATGTCTAGTATGTTCCATCCCCTGGTAGGTTTTTTACAATCTGAAGCAATTGTTGTTCCCTAATATAAGTTGTGAATAATTTCCTTACTAATGTTGTAGAATCAATATTATTCCAGTCTGTTTCTGGTAAATTTAAGTCGCTAGCTAAAAGTTTTCTTCTCTCCTGTGTTTCATGCAAGAAATGTATGAATTCCTCTAGGTCATCTGTACTTGACTTTGGTGGTCTGTACACTCCAACAATTGTTATATGTTCCAGGGTTGTTTTTATTGTCATTGTTGCACAGTCTATAGTATTGGTATTATCATTGTACATGTAATAATCACAGGTCTCATAATCCTTATCATGACACCTCCACGTGATTTTTTGTTAGACTGCCTATTACAGTAAAAGCATTTGTACCCTGACAGAACTGGTTTCCAGTCATTGTTCTTTAACTATGTTTTACAAACAATAACAACATCAATCTTGTGGGAACGTAGCAAATTTTCCAATAAAAAACATTATTATTAATACTCCTAGCATTAACAACCATCAGAGATGCATCAAATGTTGTTATTTGTGAAATATTAAATTTTTGACCTGGCAAAAATCCTGCCTAGTGCCTGTCAAATATTATAGCAATAACTGCTGCAAAGGATTTACCCACGGTTATGGTTTGGTCCCCGAGGGACCAAACAAAGACAACCGTGGTTATTATACTATGACATTATTTAAGAAAAGAAATAATTACTTTTCTTAAATAATGGCATTATAATGCCTCTTTGCTGCCCTTCCGCAGTTCTGATATACTGCCATGCCCTCGCAGTACATCAGACGGAGAAAGCAAGATCTCCGTTGCTTTGCTCATTTTAAGCAGTTCTCGCTATGTTAAACCCATTTAACATAGCGAGACAGGTTTAAAAAAAAAAGCAACGGAGAAAGCAAGATCTCCGTTGCTTTTTACACACTGTGTCGCTATATTAAACTCTTTTAACATAGCGAGACAGTGTTTTAGAAGAGACTTATACTAATGGAAAAAGTCCAGGCGACGGACCTTTTCCATTAGTATAATAACGTCTGCCGTGGCACGCTGGCCAATCAGTGTGCACATTTTGGAATATTAATGGGGGGGTCATGGTGTAATGCAAAATAACTGCTGCAAAAATTCTCTTCCCTGATATTGACAAATGCACACATCCTGTCTGAACATGTGTGGCCAAAATTAGGCTTGAATGCTCTACATATTTCCATTTTTTAAAAACAGGACTTTTTTTCCATGTAGGTATTTACACAAAAAATCTTTTCATTCACAATGACCTGACTATCCTTTCTATAGGTGATTTGTGAAAAATACATCCTAACACCAGTACAAGCTATACTATCTAAGAGGACTGTCAGTTCCCCACTAACAGTCAGAGAATCCTTTCAAATGAGATCATTTGTACCAACATGGACTTGTCTCACATCTTCTCTTTTTGCTCCTGTCAAGCATAACACTTTTGGATGTTCATTATTTTCTGAAAATATAAGTATTAGTTCCTCTAATAACTAAATCTCCAATTACAAGAATATCTTTGCTGACTAGTTCTAAAGAACGGTCAACTTTCAATACATATTTGCTCTATCAACTGTTACAAAGGATAGATCTTCATCACCATTAATCTTATTAATCCCACTGTTTTCATTGTGTATTAAATTCTCATCCAGCTGGCATTATAAATCCACTGCTTGAGCCATGTAGTCAACATGTGTCTTTCTCTTCTTTTTTCTTACAGTATTCAGTTTTCTTACAGTTCGTCAGTCCTTCCATGTTCTATTTTGATTTTTTCCTTTTCACCTGCCCCTTGCCTCTTTTTTTTTTACCTTCTCTTTTGGAAAATATTATCATTCCCTGTAACCTGTGTGTTATATAACAAAGCAGTGTCCTTTTTAGTAAGTATTCTCTTTCCTTAACAGACATTAATCAGTTTCTTTTTCTTCCTTGTTATTTGCTGTGAATGTCTTCCTTTCTGTCTTTTTTTGTTTTCTTCTAAACAATCTGGATCCTCAGATTGCTGAATACTTGCATCCAGAATTCCAAAGTTGTCAGGGGCATTGTCTTGTCTCATAGGGGTTGAATGATCTTTACAGACAATAGATGCATCATTTCCTAAATGTGTTTTATTTTTTCTTTGCCTAACATTCCTAACATTATTTATCTCACCAGTCCAGTCATTAATATATGAAACAACAGTTCTCCAAGTGTGCTAGTTGCAATCATCATCAAGTCTAGATTTGCTTCTAACAATGGTAAGCAAATCATCCAACTTTTAACACGAGGAACACAGATCACCAGTTTTATCAGCTGTTACCCTTAAATATGCATAGCATTTATTATACTGTACAAGATATTTGTGTATTAGCAAATCATTAATTGCATACTCATTTAAGGAATCCATATTCAGCTTCTAATGCATAAAATATTGTAAAAGAAATGAATAATCAAAATCAGCAGTAATCACAGAATTCAAAGAGAACTTAAATGACAGAAATCACACAAGCAATATACAACTAAATACTAAAGTAAGTACAGTAAAGTTGTTCTGACCATACAATTTCTGAAAACCAGACAAAAGCTGTAATTCCTTTACGTCACATGAGAAGTACCTTCTGCTCACTATCGCTCGCAGTCACACTTCTTTTTAACAGTAAAGATCAATAAATCACAGACCAAAGTAGGATTGTTTAGATATGCTCTGGATTTTCCCCTCTGCAGTCTGTGTGAGTTTATAGTTGTCTAGGCCCCTTGGGATGGCTAGAGCTTGCCTGTCTAAAACATATCCCTTTCTAACAACCAACAGTGAAATTAAAGGTAAAAAAACAAAATATGAATCAAAGCAAATCTTGTTACTACCTACAAACAGCGAAAAACAGTAATAACAAATAAAATATAAATTCAAATAAAACTTTTCTTACCAGTCAACTCCACAGTAAATCACAAACCAAGGTAAACACTTGCTCAACATGCCCTTATCTCCACTGTAGTGTGATCTCAGCATTGGTATATATAGTTAGGGGGTGTGGGGGGTGTAGCCCCCCACCTAGGTGGGTTTTACTTACTTCTGTGTGCATTTCGTTTAAGTTTGGAAAAGTGTTTACTTACCCTGGGAAAAATTTGCTGTTCGGATATTTAAGCTTTTGCTATTTTCGTTTTGCGAAAATGGATTTCAATTATATGAGGTTCAACCTTTCAAAGTAAACTCATATATGTATATATATGGAGATAAAGTTATAGATGCAGCTATACATAAATAGATACAGCTATAAATATAGATGCAGAAATAGATGTGCCTATAGATATAGATACAAATATAATGTATTTAGTTTTGAAGTGTAAAGTGTCCAACATTCAAACAATCATCTTGTTTGCACTGTGTAGTCACTGAATGCACACTTTTCAGACTGCAAAACTGAGTAGCTATATAAAGGTTGGATATTTGAGTGATCAAAATATTGTGATCATCTGGTGTCAGGTAAGTGTCAGTGTCAGGCCAAAACTCCCTGCAGGTCAGAATCTCTACTCTTTCGCTATAGCCAAACTCTGGAATGGTCTTCCACCTTCTCTCAGGACCATTAATAACACCCCTTTATTCAAAAAGTCCTTACATCAATGTCTCTCCTCTCAATGGCTCTGCCCATGTACCATCGCCAATGCCCCAACAACCTGATATTCCTATTGGACCCCTTTTTAACCTTTACTGATCTTTTTCTTCCTTCTTGAGTGTCACCCTTGAAAATCTTCCTTTACCCTATTTGCCTCACAAGCTATATGAACAATAATGTAGTTACCCATGCTTGTTTTGTGCATACTACATAAGATATTCTGTTCAGTCTATCTGCCTAAAGTATACTATACAATTGTATATATGTATGGCTTATCTGTCCTGTCTGTTAAATTCTTAATATATTGGATACCTTTGCCATGAATCAAAGCTGATTTCAATAACTTCTAACCATATCAGTGTATAATGTCCCAATTGCTTCTCTTGATTAATAGTCTTTTTGTAACTCAACTACATTTTGGTAACTCTTGTTTATTAATACTCTTTTTGTAACTCTACTACAGTTTGGTAACTATTGTTAAACAAATTTATATTTTCTTGTATAATGTTATGGAGCTTTTCTCCTCAGGCCTCCACTGAAAATGTGCTCATTTCAGCCCAGTGGACTTTCCCAGTCAAGAAAAGCGCATAAATAAATAAATAAATAATCTTGTGTGCTGGGGTACTTGTTGGAATGGGTAGAGTGCATGTAGTATTGAAAACCATTGCCAGTGTGGTTTTCTGATATGTGTTGGCTGTGATTCCTATCTGCAAGGGTATATCACCTTTGCTTGACTTGATGTGACTGTGGAGTTGATATATTTAAGTCTATGAGGTATGGGGACTTGCCCCTCACATGGAAAATGCAGGAGAGCTTGCCTTCCACATGGAGGATGGAAAGCCCCCTGCAAAAAACACTTTTTTGTAATTTATTATGTTTTAGGGGGTTTATAGTGATTTCAGATTTTTAGTGCACAAAAGACTTGGTACTCTATACAGGAACAAGCAATATCTTACTAATAACACAAAATCAGCCATTGCACGAGCACATCTTATCTCAACCCTATTCTGTTCCACACCAATTCTCACTAACCTGAAGAAATCTGATTTAGCAAAACTAGATACTGCTATAACAAAATTACTAGATTTGCCACATATTCACCTTTCAGGTCACACTGCTGCTTAGCTAAACTGATTAGAAATGCCCCAAGTCCTTCTTTATAACCAACTTACTATGGCCCATAAAATTATTTACCAACCAGAGAAAACTCCTACCCTCCAAAATCTACTACTTTCTTACACAAGTAATCATATCCTACACTCTGCTAACAAATATCTTGTTGAATGTAACACCAAAGCCAATAATACTGCAGGAGACTCCCACTTCAAACTATATAGTAAAAAATTGGAGCACATTGCCTACAGATATTAATAACGACTACTAACCTGTCCCATTTCAAAAAGTTACTTAAAACTCACTTATCTAAAGCAAGGCTTTGCTCATTCATTACTCCTGGCTAGATCATCTTTTTTAACCACCATACATAAACATTGTTTTTCTAACGCTGTTACCAAGGTATATATATTTAAAGAAACCTCCTTGCTCCTTACTTACATGCACATAGTACACATTCATAGACTATCAGCCCACTAGTAAAATCACTGAGTTAATATACATGCTTTGTATAATGAATATATACTCAGATATCTCCTTGTTACTAAAGACTTTCAATTTCTTACTGTATGCTAATTGCAAAATGTGTTACATTTCACTGTAACTTGTACTTGTCAGTGGTAACACTCAGTGTTCTTATGTATAGTTTTCTTTGTGATATACTATTGATCCTGTAAATGTGCTTTTTTTTTAATTATTACACTACTCCATGTTAAATGCATAATTATACAATGTCTCCCTATTAATATTTGAAAATGTGCACGCTGATTGGCCAGCCCAACCAGCATGCCTATTGTAAATCCCACAATATACCAACGAAAAAAGGTCCGGTCGCCCAGACTTTTTTCCGTTGGTATAAACTGCCCCAAAACCTTTTTTTTTACAATAATAAAAGAGGGAGAAAATGGAGCAACAGAGACTTTCTTTTCTCTGTTGCTTCCGTTTCAAAGCCCTGATATACTGGGTATGCATGGGAATGCAAGACACAGAAGCAGTATACCACAACTGGCAGAAGAACAGCAATATACCATTATAAAAAAGGCATTATTTAAGAAAAGTAAGTATTTTTTTTTCTTAAATAATGTCATTGTATAATAGCAATAACCAACTCCGTGGTTGTGGTGTATTGAAGATTTACCCACGGTTGCCTTTGTTTAATCACTTGGGCTTTACCCTCATGATTAAACCACACCAACCATGGGTAAATCTTCAATATACCACACCACGTCCTTGGTTATTGCTTAAGTATCTCACTTTATTTCAAACTTGTAAATGTTTACACGTCAATGTTGTATGTGGAGCTTTTCACCTCGGGCTTCAACTGGAAAAGGACATGTGTCTAGACAGACTTTCCCAGTAAACAAATGTAAATTAAATAAATAAAATAGAATAGTGTGCAAGACTCTTTTTTGTTCACAAGTACATGCTTTTGAAGTTAACTATATGCTATGTCTATCTCATTATTTTGGGCCATCTTGAATACCAAATGTGGGAGAGCCAACAAAGTCAACCAAATGAAATGAATAAATAATTTCTATTTTAGAGAGAAGGAACACACCATCAGGAAGTGTTGTGGCTCGAGAAAAGTGATAATATTTCTCTGTGTAGTAACATGCATGCATGTATGCTAGATGTTAAAGCTGTCACTAAAGCTAACAAAATACTGTAATGCATGGCAAGAAACAAGTAAAGGGTTAAAAGGTGCTTTTTCTGTTTATATTTTGCTGGTAGACAACAGCTAAAGTGTTACAAATACAGTTCAGGGCACAGTATTAAGTGATGTGGATTCAATTAGTGATGGGTGTGTGGTGAGCCAAGACAGAATTAACTATAGAATAAGAATACTTCTCACAACCCCCATCATTAAACATCAACTTTTCCTGTCCCACGACATGCACAATCCATTCTTTATAGAATTGTTTCTACTGCTTGTCTGAATCTTGCCAATACCACATTTTACAAAGCTCACAAAGTTAAGGCTGCTATGCAAAGGACTTAAAATGGTGTATAGGTTCTGCTAGATGCTGTATCAAATGCTTTATCATATAAGACTTAAAATATGATTTTATACATCTTATTAACATCTCATGAAGTCAGACAGTGTTCATAATGTACTCATCTTCCACACACAAATAGCCATTTGCACAAAAAAAGGAACATTTCATTTCAAATATGTATGGAATATACAATTTAAAGGAGAACATAAGATAACAGGAAAAGCTCTAGATGAACTAAAACCTAACTGAAAATGTACCGGCTGAATAAATTAACAGATCCTAATTCACAGGACTTATAATTTTCTGTTCTTAAAGAAAAAAATATCACAGATAAAGTAGCATAATAAACAAAAAAAGCAACATGGATTTGTTCATTAGCTAAGGATAAACTCTGAAATGGAGCTATTCTTAAGCACACTTCCAGCAAATATTCATACTACATCAAATGATAAATCCAAATAATGTAACTTAAGCAACTAACTACAGAAATGGACAGGGCATTTCCTTTAGAGCAAAAACCTATAAGCAATAACACGTTGCTTGTGAGTGAATAAATCTCCAGTCAGTCTCTTCTGCTTTACAGAACTGTTGTTGGATTTACTGCCCCCAACTAGCTAATTGCAGCAGGCCATTACACAGTCTGCCACCAAATGCTAGGATATATCTCTGTCCCTGACTGTAAAGTAACTCAGCCTGTGCTAGCCTCTACCACCAAATCCCATTTACCAGGACAACCAATATGCCACAGCACCCACGATAGTAGTAAAAACAAGGCAAATCAGTGGCCAAAGAATTGCTACATAAATTCATATAAAACTCAAAGTACAAATGAATATGGTGTGTATCTCTGAGGCATTTTTAGTGAATGACAATCAGACAACTCCCCACCATTGAATGGGTAAAATAACTGCAATCATGGGTATAGTAACACAGAAAGAGATGGTACAGAACTCTGTTGTTGCATGACTACTTACTGTCATGCCTCACTACCACACCTGTTTGCCACAGCTTGCATTGGCTTCCTGTGCACTGCAAGATCATCCATTACATCTTAGTGTATTTTTTCCATTCATGACCTGAGCCCCTTAGAGCACCCTGTCTATGTTTTATGCTCATCCTCCTTGGGGCTGCTGACAGTTTCACTGGTTCATCTTGCAACATGTTGATGCTGGTCATTTTTAACAGGCCCCTCATCTGTGGAATTTGTTCCTTTAGAAGTGCTTATTACTGGTTGGTTTCAGGACACTTAAATATATCTTTGAGGTCATACAGATTCAGTGTAAGCTAAATTCTTTATGCTTCTGAACCAGTTTATTTAGACAGGCTCAATCAATCAACATTTACTGAAAAGCACAATTAAAACCAATGTAATTACACACCTGTAATACTTCATGTGCATTCTGTATTCTGGGATGGGATGATCACCATTAAATACTTCCTAAGTCTAACTTAGAATAGATTTATTCGCAACACTTCCTTTCAAGAATACAGATATAAAAACATGAGATTCATACCTGGAGACAATTCCAAGCTTTAATAAAGGAACAGTGAACAGGCTTGGGGGATCAGTGGTCAGTTTTATGTCAGCGGCTCATTTTTATTTATTTATTTTTATTTTTATTTTTATTTTCACTTTACAATTTTATAACCAGATAAGTGAACTGGTCTACTGAACTTTTCAGTCATGAACTGGTTATAGGTGTGCAGAAAATATATCACATTAATGAATATAATAATGACAATATAACAATATCAAAGAATTAATACAAAACATTGAAATATACATGCATATGTTAAATATTTACACAAGGCAGTTCCACATGCAGCATATCATATCTAGTTATATGTGGAAGTGCCATTTGCAGCAACACAGCTTAGTGTATCTATATACAGGGCCTGATTCCAAAAGATCTGCTGTCAGTTTAAGTGGTCACTTACACTAACAGCAGATCTTTCGGAATCTGATCTGTGGTGCAAACCTGTTTATAGATAGGTCTTATAATGAAGAAAGTCCCTTACACTGAGAACAAAGGCCCAACTCCAAAAGACCTGCTCTCGGAGAAAGTGACTTACTTTGGTGTAGCCTGCTTCATAGCTAGGCCTTTAACCATAGTAAGTCACTTACACTGAAACCAAGTAATTCGGACATAAACAGAAAGGATATTCTACCAAGTGCAGCCCAATTCTTGGCCATTATACAAAAAGCTAATGATCTCATATGCAGTGTACATCACATTTATGCTCCTCACACAGAACATAGGGCATAAAAGGGGCATACATACTCAACCACCTAGACCTGAATTGCCCAGAAGAGAACAGTCTCCATAGGGCAAAGGAGTCCATGCACATCCAGAATGAAAATGCAGAAAAAAACAGAAAACCCTCAGCCAGAAAGGAATCTAGAACAAAAAACAGAACAAACACAAGGGGGTTGGAGTGAAGGAGTGAATACTGCAACAGCGAAGAGAAAGACATCTGCTGTTATGGTAAGATTGTACACTACTGTACTATGTCCTTCTATATCACTGTTGCAGTATCCTAAACAGAAGGGAGAGTAAAATAGCTCAAGAAACAGAATGAGAGGTGGAAGGCTGAGAAGAGCCCGCAACAAACCCACATAAAAATGACTAGTGTTAAAGAGCTGAAGAACCACTTGGTTAAATTTTTGCTTTGCATCCAGGCTTAATTGAATAAGTCAATAGCTTTGTATAAACTTGAGAGGTACCTGCAAGGAAAGGGCATTGCATTCTGCAGGTTGGAATATCCCAGATATGGTCCTAACTAATCAGCAGAAGTTTTATGATAGCAAGCTATGAAGTACTTTGTGAGGCAGTGACCATTCCACAGTGAAGATCTGTACTGAAGTGAAGAACACAGTACACATCCACAGAAATGGCCACGTTTTTCACAAGGAGATACATCATTTAGAGTGAGAGACGTGGAACAGGCTGTGGGACTGGTAAAGAGAATACTAGTAACCACAGGAAATGAAAGCAAACATTTTAGAACATCTTTGTTGTCATGTATAGGAGATTCTAAACATTTTTGTAAATATCTGTGTATATATATTTTTGTAAATATTTGTACTAAGTTGTGTTGTGCATATGTGTGTGTGTATATATGTTAAACAAGAGTATACAAGTTTCTGTGATGTTTCTTTAAATTTTCAAACGTTGTGTAATTAACTTCAGTCGCTCACATTCAGGTTTTGATTATTTTAACAGTTTACTTGTGACAATAGACCATTGTGATGAAGTTTCCATGGTGAAACGAAAGCGCTTATTTGGTGAGGATATTTTGTATTAAACTATACCGTATCGGTTTGGCTTGGCTTTGTCTTTGCCTATAGGTGTATGGACCTTTACTGGCTTTCTTTTCTGCACTGCTGTGGAGTATTGGCACTGGTAAAGGGAATCACCAATGGAGAGCTCTTGTGAATATTTATACAGTGCCTGCTTAAAGCAGCAACAACATCTACAAGCAGAAAACAAAAGACTGAAAACACAGGAAAAGAGTGAATCCTGAAAATCACTCTTCGCCTTTAAACTTCTTTTTGCAAGGAGGCAAGCCTCCCCTGCACCCCCTCACACCCCCGAACGTATTTATAATAAATCCAAGATTGTCATACCTTGGAGAGAAAAGGAAATATTATGGGAAATGGCATCTTGGACTTGGTATATACAAGTATGATCTTTTGGCATTTAGTTTCAGCATTTTGGGACTCACTCTATTCGGTACTAACATTTCAAATGGTTACCAGAAGGGCTACATGTATGACAGGTAGACTGAAAAGGAAAAGAAAACTGCTACAAAAGAAAATAAAGTATAAAAAAACACAGCTGTCATTATAAAAATGGCCAAGCCAGCAGAGGATAAAGACCTAGAGGAAAACAACTGACTAGGAAGTGGTCAAAGCATTTGTTGACGTGTCAGCAAGAGATGAAAGTGTAGGTTGAGCATAGCCTTGTTAGAGGAATGTCATTTTGGAGGTAGTAGGGAACCAAGTGAAAGTGCTAAAAATGTACATTTTACTGTATTTAGAATGATTAATAAGACACTGAAGCAGGAAAGCAAGGTATGATCTTGGGGAAACAGTAAAAGTACTGACAAACTGCAATATGGCAAGAAAATAAATATGTTGAGAATGTGGAATGCAAGAGCTGATATCAGAAAAAAATTCTTAAAATATTTAAAGTGTCAGTTAGGTAACTTTCTAAACTATTCAGTATGTATCTATATACTAAGCGGAACTCTGAATGTTTAAGGGCTTTGAGTTATTTCCCATTCCATAGGTAGAAAGCAATGAACTTTAATTCAATTAGTCTGCTGTCTAGTTGTCTGTAAACTAACAGAGATTCTACTGAAAGCTTGGCTAGTGAGAATCTTGTTAGCGAATGGACAGTAAATCCCAAAACCAGCATAAATACACAGATGACTGATTCTATCTCATGAACTTTATCCATTATAATGTCTGGTAATAACTGGGTCAGGGATGATCAGTGTATATCATTTAGCCAGAGCTCAGCAAGGTCTATGTATTGATCCTGCATGCAGAAATGACAAGAAGCTGGTAGAGATGAGAATGAATAACAGATTGTTGTAGGAAAGGAATCTGAGGCTCTTGGTATGAGAAATGCAGTACACTTATACAAGAGTTACCAGTGGTTTAACACTCTGTGTCTTGCTTGGACCATTTCTGTTTACCAGGTTGCTGCAGATATTTGGAAATGGCTTTTAAACAGATTAAGTCTGCTTGATGACATCGTATAGGGGATTGGGTGCAATTTTTTTTGGGGGGGCTGATGAATGAGGAAAATTGTTAAAGAAGGATATCTTGAATACAAAAGAGTGGTCTAATAAGTGACAACTTGGTATCAATTGGCAAATGATTAATGACAGATATAGTTCTGGGGAAACAACCTAGGACAATGTTTCTGGGAAAAAACTAAGAATGGGAAAATCTGTCAATGATAATCACATGCAAGATAACTCTCTCTAAACAATATGAAAGAGCAGCTGCTAAAACAAACTAAACACTAAGGTGCATTTTAGGCAGAGCTATACACATTAGGTATTAGTAGGTTCTGATCTCACACTGTACAGGGCACTGGTAAAATTACAGCTGTACTAGTGCATCTCACTTTTGTATCTCTGTCCAAAACAGAACATCCAATTACATCATTGTGGTGATAGTGAAATTACCACAAGAATGGTGTAGAAGTAGGAGACCTGAATTATGAAAAACAGAACTTTTTTGGTCACAGAACAAGATGCATCTGGATCATTAAAGGGAAATATGACAAGGATAAGTTGAGAAAGAAAGACATACTGTAAGAAGCAGCATAACCGGTTGAGGGAGGGGTTAATAATATGTCACAGAGAGGGTGTTGAATGACTAGAATATGCATTCATATGATATAAACAGCATGAAACATAGTGAAAAGGCTCAAACGGTGCTTAGACAAGTGACATTTAGTGTATGTTCATGACATTTAGCCCTCTGCACTTTCCTTTCCTTTCCTTCCCTTCCCTGCCTTACCCTACCCTACCCCCAATTCCCACACAACCCATCTTACTCTAATATTATACTTCCTACATATACATTTCACTTGTGACTCTTATTCCAAAACCCTCCCCAATGACTATACTATTTCTGTATATACACTTCTGTTTCTTGTTTCCTACTTCCCTCTCTCTATTTAATTGTTAGCCCCATTTCTACTTAATTTTCTCCCTCCCATACTGTTTTGCACTATATCCATTCATAAGCACACTCCTCCCTAATGGTACCTATATTTCCAAACTGTATCTTTTTCATTTCTAAAATAAACCCTCATTTCTTCTTATTTTGACTACATTATTATACTCTAGCCTTTAATACCCCAATATTCTTTACATTCCTGAGAAAATACCAGGACAACCTACCTCTCTTCTTTTATAGAAAACACTTCTCTCCTTACCTGTCCTCTTCCAGCTTTCAAAATCCAGCATCACTGAATCTCCTGCTGTCATGCAACTTCTTGTTTCCATTTTTCATTGCTACTTCCCAACTACCTGACATCGATAAAGTACTGAAAAACAAATAAACAAAGGAAAAAGTATACAATGATAACTTTCAGAATAATGCTATACACAACCCTACAAAATTTTGGACATCCATTAAAGAAATCTTACATCCTGGCCAAAAATTCACCCAAAACTCTCTCCCAATAACTCACCATTTGATACTGCAATGCAATTCAACTCTTATTTTGTAGATAGTATAGCATCTTTAACCAAGGATTCCTCATCATCTAATCCCAGCCCTGCCCAACAGCCACATATTACCACATCCATTTTCACCTTCAAACTTGTGCCCACATCCTGTATAAAACTACTCTTAAACAAACTTAAACCATGCTCTACTTCAGCTAATGACCTTTCAAGTGAGTACCTAAAAATAGCAACTAATAGCATTGTCTATCCTGTGTCAATCCTTATAAATAGGTCGGTCCAGGAATCCCACATTCCCTCTCTCTGAAAAAAGTCACAAATTATCCCTCTGCACAAAGGAAGAAATTCAACAGACATTAATAAGTTTATTAAATGACATACAAACTGTTCTACTTGCATCTCTTGGTTAATTGCTTTGTTCTGGCTATAAATTGATTGCTCTCAGTTATAAATTGACCTGAGGGTGGGATTGTCACTATAGTAGAATGCATTGCTAAATATCCTCTCAGTGTTATCTCCTCTTACACTCAGTCACCATTTTCCTTCTTAGAGCAAATATGTGTCACATGGTATTACATTTGTATTTGTTGTAAGACTGTGTAAAACAGTGATAACATTTTGGTGATGTCTTATATTTGGAACACCTTCATTCAGATCTGTATTAACTTTATGTATGCTGAGTGAGTTTCCCTTTAACACATATGTAAGTAATATATCTATATACAATATACTATATATAAATATATATATATATATATATATATATATATATATATATATATATATATATATATATATAAATACACACACATATTACACTGTTTTGATATACTGGTTAATCATACGAATGTTGCATATCTGAAAATATGGTACACCTCCCAAAAATTACTCAGGAAGCGTTAACAGCCACTGAAACATGGCTATGTAACTCACAAAATTGTATATTTATTGGGAGGGTGGCCTAATGGTTAAGGTGTTTGCCTTACAAACACAAGGTGCAAGGTTTGAGTCTCACAAGGGATAATTGGCTAGTCTTAAAATGACTCGCAAGGGCAGTTAGCCTAGTACTAAAACCAAAAAACAAGGTACAGGCACTCGAAACCAACCAATAAAAGAAGAAAAGTGTGCCCTGGTCCGCTTGCAAGTAACACCAAACACCAGGAACTTGATTGAAAATTGTGATAGCAGCAAAATCGTATCCAGTTGACAGTAGTACTAGGCATAAACAGCAAAACTTGAAATAATAGCAGCGGAACCTCAGATAGGATAAACGCTCTTTAATACACTTGAACAAACTGCGTTTTCATCATCAAAGACTTCATCAGACAACATAAAGACATAATGAACTAGTTTAAATACTCCATAGAAGTGATTAAAAACTATTGGATTGGTTGAATTTTATTTTAAACACACCTATTATATCTATACTTCAGGTAATTCATTAATATTCATGAATTTTGTAAAGTGCTTTTGTTAAAAACTTCTGTGTTAAGAACTCCTGTGTTAAAACCTTCATTTTTCCTAATAAATTACTCCTGCATAAATACTTATTACTAATTTAAAACAATATGATTAAAACCACTTTTGGTTTAAAAATATATGTATATCCAAAAGCACATGTTGAATGAAACCTATGGGTCCACAATGTTGGTTTGCCCTCTAGTGACCATAATGTGAATTGCTTTATAATTTATTTGCCCTTATTTTTATAGTCAGAAACTCATTCATTCCAGGGCTGTTGTTAGAATCCAGATAAACCTGCCACCATAGTTTGTTATCAGGTTTTGCTATGTTTGTATAGTGCATTGGTAGCTTTCGCCCTGGAGATGTCATAATGGTGCTCATAGATTCTACGCTTGAGACACCTCTCTGTCTTTCCTAGAAAGACTGACAGATTTGGCAAATAGCTATATATACTACCCCTACTGTCACAGTTATAATCGTCCTTACTGATAATTGTTTTATTCCTACTATCTATCTTTATTTCAGATCTATCAACTATATACGGGCATTGATGACATCTGCCACACTTATATGTCCCCATCTCCTGTGAATACCCTCCTTTCTTTTTCTTGTTTCTTTCAAGTATATGTCCTATGTTAGATGGATTTTTGAACACAATCTTAGGTGTCATTTTGGTTATCTCCTCAATGTCCGTAATAGAACTAAACTGTTTCCATTGTTTTTAAAAATACCACATAATTTAACATTGATTATTATATTCCAAAACCAAACTCCTATTATAATTGGATTGGGTATTCTCTTTGTTGTTGTTAGCTTCTGCCTTTGGTCCCTTATTCATTTTCATTTCTTGCCCCTGCCTAATATGGGCTTGAATCTATCCAGCCTTCCATCCTCCACTTCTTCTCTTAAGTTACTTATAAATTCTTCTGTAAACATATTGTATAGTAATTTACATTCTTCCTGAAAATCTATATCATTGAAGTCATTCGAACCCTGCACAAATTGTCCTTTGACTATGTTCTTTTGCTATGGTAAGAGTGGGCACTGTTAAAATGTAAAAAGATTTCGTCGGCGTATCCTTCCTATACACCTTACTTTATCCTATCTGAGGTTCATTATTTCAAGTTTTGCTGTTTATGCCTAGTACTACTGTCAACTGGATACGATTTTGCTGCTATCACAATTTTCAATCAAGTTCCTGGTGTTTGGTGTTACTTATTAGCCTAGTACTAACCTATGAACAACTCATGCTCAACCCAAAAAAGACCAAACTAGTACTTTTTTCCCCAAACACCTCTCTCTTGAAAAAAAAACAGAATTTAAAGTCCTCTCTTGATAATGCAACCATTGAAGTCACTTCTCATGGCAAACTATAATGGGTTATAGTGGATGACAATCTGACATTCAACCTGCATACACAAAATTGCATAAGAAACATTCACCAAAAACTAGGGATGCTTTACAGAGCCAAAACCTTCCTCACTGTCACAACTAAAGCTACACTTGGCACTACGTATCTCCTCCCCACTCTTCTTTATGATGCTCCCATCCTAACTAACCTACAAACTACACATAAAAATATCAGCTTGAGCAACGCTATAAGAAATTTGCTAAATTTGCAGCACATACCCCTTTTAGAACCCACTGTAATACATTAATTGGTTAGAACTGCCACATCAACTCACATAATATAATACACAACCTCTTATCACCTATAAAATTATCCAGCATCCATCTGCCTGTCCAGCACTAAAAAACATTCTACACAACTATGTTCCCAGGCAGTCAATGAATCCAATGACCAACAACTCCTATCTGTCTACACAATTAGCAAATTTGCTGGGCATTGTCTGCAGTCATACATGTTCGCTAAGGTCTGGAACGTTTTACCTCTGTCCATCAGGTCTGTACTCTCCCTCCCATCTTTCAAAACCACTCTGAAAGACTTCCTAGCTGAAGTCTGTCTCTTTTCTTGTTCATCACCAAGATAAATGACATCCCTAAATGTGAACAAGTACCTTTTCATTCCTTATACCTCCTTACTCTTCCTTCTTCACTTATTTCCTTACTGTTCCCTAATTCTCTTCCCTGACTTTCTCTCTAAATATACTGTAAGCCTGTTTTTCCCTCACCTCACATTCCAGTTCTGATTTGTAATAGACTAGCTTACCTTTAATTTCTCTACAAGCTGTCTAAAATTTCTCTAAACATTGAATGGTTGTCATATCCCTTGTATCAACTCTTAACCAATGTTTTTATATTATGTCTAATTTGTTATCATTATTTAAACTGCAGGTGTTTTTGTTGTATTCTTCAAGATTGTAAATTATGGTTCTTAAAATGTTTTGTAATAATTTGGAGGTTTTCTTCCCAGGCCTCTGCAGAAAATGGGCTTCTATCCAGTCATACTTTCCTGGTAAACAAATTTCAATAAATAAATAAATGAATTATTTTTTTTTTTCAATTAGTTTACTACATGGCAAATTCAATTTTCACCACGAAGTAACAATCCTGAAGCAATTTTATTAAACAGGGGAATTTAGGTTTTTAGCTGACTGCATCAGGAAATGTAATGAACCTTACCCTTCCATATAAGCACACTTTAGATTCTTTTTTTCTTTGAATATAAGTGCATTTCTCATTCCTAATGTTATCAGTTGTGCACTCCACAGTTACCACATCATATCTACATACTTCTATAGGACATAGAGGTTCCATCACTGGTACCACAATTAATTATGGGGTAACATTTAACGTTTAGTTATGTATAATCACTCCTTTTCTTAAGCCTGTTTCAGTGACTACTAGATATATATATAGATTAACTTATGCAAGCTACTGCAGATACACAATAAAGAAAAAAAAATGCAGCAATATATTTGGAATAAACTGAGCTAATCTCTGAGTGTCTTGTAGTTGGCACTAACCTTTTAGATGGTACTTTATTTTAAATAGTCTTACTATGTTGTTGATTTGCTTTTTCATCATCCTTCATTATCAACAAGTAGTAAACATAGTCCAGTATTTCAAGTGAATCATGGAGGTGAAGAGCTCCAGTTTGGAAAGTGAGTAACAAAATGATGACAGTGAAAACACCAACTGCAAACTACGCAATGAAAGAAAGCCACAAGCCAACCTACCCTACAGTTTTATGTTCACCATAAATGTTCACAGCTATCATTAGCAAATGCATGTTCTTTTCTAAAGAAATGGCCAGTGACCTTATCTACGGCTAATATGTTATTAAAGTGCCACAGCACTCAGCTATTCTGGCAGACTGTCAAATCCTCAGATGCACTGTCGGTTTTGCAGTTTACAGCTTATTTTTTTGAGAGTAGAGTGCACTACAAATAAATATGACGGTTTGGGCATTAATCGTGTATGTGTTTAACTGCTGTAGACAGAAATGGAAAAGTGCAGCTGTTTTTGATGAGAATTTGGATATTTCTGACAATCATTGGAGGGATATGTAAATCCCTTCGGCACAGCGCTGCTCTCTTTCTCATTACTTTTTTCCGGACGGGATATAAGCCAAAAATGTGACTGTGTGGGCTGTATTAAAAACATATGGTTGGCCAGTTGGGAAATGGAATTGTAATTCTCACACATGATTAATATGCTAATGTTACACTTATTACTTAAATACAGACACAGGTTTCTCAAGCATTTCAGGATATAATTAACTTTTACAAAACTGCTGTCTTTGAGAAAATTTAAAAAACCTTGCTGCTTAGTCAGTTACAAAATTGTTATTGTTGACAGCAGTAAAACACTCTTCTCTGCATGTAAGGACACAGTCTCAGAGCATGCTGTAGAATCTAATGCTGGAAATCTTTTATCTTTTATTTTACATAGATGTTAACACATTTGTTAATTGTAGGTGCTCATATTATGAATGACAGAGGTGTGTTCAGGCTGTACAGTCTGAGTTGGCACCATCTTCAGTAATGCAGTACATCATGGCATAATTTACTTGGTTGATAGTCACAGCCATGGGAATATTACACATCAGCTGTACCAACAAGTATATAATCTTAATACATAAAGAAATCCTGTCATTGTCATTGCAAAAGTGCACACACTACTACATAAAGCATAACAGTATTTTACTAAATAATTATAAACCTAAAACACATTGTTGTTCAGACTTAATAGTTTTGTGCAGTACTGTTAGCTTGCCCCCTCTTGGCTTGCACTACAACTTGATGTAAACTTTTGAGGGATTTCTTATGCAACAGCCCCTGTTTAATGTGCAGCTTGCCTATAACAGCAATCCATACCCACTGAAGTTAACAAGTAGATTGATGTTTCCCAACAAAACCATGCAGTCACTTAAATCATAGACCATAACATGTAGAATAAGGTCACAAGAAAGTGACACAAATTGTGTATGGCCAAACAAAAGAATACAAAACTTTATCTCAGCTGGGAATTTCATGTGTTTTTACATTTTTATTGTTTTTCTTCAAATAAAGAGTGTATTTATCGCTGTGACACAGTGCAAGCTCGTGGTGGTATACCTTGACGACTTTCCTACTTTGTTGCACCACTTTGGGACATCTTTGGCAGTTGGGGTCGATTGATTTTGTTGTTAAGAATACAAAAGGTATATTGTCTCCACTGTCTGTTTAGTGGGCATTTGGTTTCTTGGAATAGGTGCAAAAACACCATAAATGGCTTATAGCAGGAGTACCACATACCACTGATTTGTTTTTCTGAGGCACAGTCACCCATTTATCCCAAGTCTGGCAGCGTCAATAGGAACACTCATATGTCACTAAGCTCATGACTTCCTCTTTTTGCTGTTGCTGTTTGTCACAGCTGTCTGAATATGTCTCACTGTTTCAGAATTTTTTGAAAAGGATTATATGAAACTTTACCAGTAGATATTGATATTTTAAAACTATGGGTAGGAAAGTAACTGGCTTCCTGATCCTCTCATTGAAGGATGACAGTTATGCTGAATATCTAAAAAGAAAAGAAAAGTCTGGAAGTTAGCAAGTTAGCACAGAGGATTATGGGTATGCAAAAGAAAAAAAAACAAAAGAAAAAAATGTAGGACAACTACCATAGTATAAAATGAACAGACTGATTTATTTAATGCGTACAGCTACCGCTTCTTCAGACCATGATGGTTTCATCTGTTAAATCTATACCCTTTACGAAATTATGACTATTCTTTTGTTTCTATTCCCATGCTGACTAATAGAAGTGCTGTTGGTATTAAATATTACTGCACTGGCATTAGTTCAAGCCAGTATTCATCAATCTGTGAATGCATCCTAGCAGATTCCTCTTTACATAGAAAGTTACCTAGTTTAAAATTATTGACATATTTAGGTAACCACAGTTTGTTATTTGTTTTCAGATCTGGGTCTGATGTGTATGACTGTCAGAAAACGTGCTTGTTAATATTAATATATTCATGGTTTACTGTACAAATCCTTAGTTTTAGACTGTAAAAGTAATGAGGCAGGGCTTCACATTCTTGCTCAGTGAGCTCAATGTTAGTATATATAACTAGCAGCGCTACAAGTACAAATTGTTGCTGGAAAATATTTTTAAAGTGTAAAATAATGATTTGGAATGTGTTGTTATCCTTCCTGAGTATCATTTTATTTTTCAGAGTGCTAAGACTCACTTTATCAGATCTTGCACTTATGTTAGAGAACCTCTTTTATGACATTGATTCTCTGATAAACTAGATGGCTGCCATATATCTCCCATATTACTGAAAAACCTAGGTATTTTCTCTGTTTCATAAAACATATTCTGACACTTCAACTTCTCTTACTATTTTTCTGTTATTTACATCCTGTTAAACTCTTAAATGCTGGTAAACTGAGTTAGAATAGCAATCTACATAAAATGTGACATTAAATGTGAGGTTATAACAGAGTAGAATACCTTCATGTGAAATGGGCAAGGGGACAAGGGGAGAACATAGGCTAAGTGCCTTGGCAGTCCATGACTATTGCAGTAGTAGCGGTGGTGAATGTTGGTGGATCAACTCTGTGCCACCCCAAGGTACATCAAATGAAGAGGAGGAGAGACTGTAAGAGAAAAAGTGGAGAAGGCAGAAGAGGGTAATTCTCATTGGAAATTTGAATATTCCAGGTACAGACTGAAATATTCTAGGAATTCTGAACTCCAGGTTAAAGAGGAAGTGGGAGCTGACTGAAGACTTGGACAGTAAAAGTTTTAGACAAATGGTTCAGGTCTGCAGAAAGAACAGAATTCTGGATATGGCCATAAGTAAGGCAGAAGCATCATGTCCAAAACAAGCAACACAAATGCTACTGAGTGGATTAGATGGAGGTAAAGGCTAAGACTACAACAATAAAAATGGCAGTGAGGGAATTTTAGGAGAATGGATTATGCTAAGTATGGAAAGAGTGTCACATATGAATTAGGAGGCCTAAATGTGATTGAGAAAATAAAGACGCTACATGAATGAATGAGTCAAGGATGAAGCAATAAGAGCTGTGGGCAAGGGTCTGAGTAAGAGGTAGAATGGTAAAAAGAGTACAAGGCCAATATGGAGACAAAGAAATGTAACACTAGCAACTAAGGAAAAATACAGAGCATACAAAAGAAGAGAAAGATAAAGAAAAAATAAGTAGTAAGCACTGTAGGTACATTAATTCTACACAGTGTCTTTGTTAAACATTTAAATCGAAACATTACAGCTAAGTGCAGGTTTAACTGTAAAAGTGCAGGGTTAGTTTACTTAGCTAATTGCTGTAGCTGTGAGAGTTTTTATGTTGGGAAAAGTATCAGAATGCTCTCACAAAGAATGTACAAGCATTGTACAGCTATTAAAAGAAAAGATGCTACAAATGCATTGGCTAAACATGCCTTAGAGTGCAAAGATAAAAAATTCCCTTTTTTGTACTTGATAAAGTTGACCAAGCACCTTTTATTTATAGCTTTAATAATGTATTAGAATACAAGGAGATTAAATGGTAAATTGCTTTAGGAGTAAATAAGGAACTGACATTAATGAGGTTATTAACATCAAATGTATATTAAAGAATAAATGTTTGCAGTCTGCAACTTTAACATTTATTATATGAGTAGCTGGATTTGCTTTTTATTAACTGAAATACTATTGGATAATTAGATGTAAATGAAGTTTCATGTTATGCTCTTGAAGTATTTATAAGGAGCTTAATTTGTAATTGGTAGTGTTCTGATTAAGTTCTTGAATGATAAAGGATGAAAGGGCTTAGCATATATGTTGGTATTGTGTGGGCATTCTTTGCTATTTGGGCATTCCAGTTCATTATTTAGTAAAACATAGTGCCTCAGCAGTCCAAGTGGTACATGCACTACTGGTGTTATTGGGTCAGCAGGATGTGCTTGCACCCCTGGTGGTAGAGGGCAGGAGGAAATGCATACACCACTGCTTGTAGCGGGTGTGGAGAATGTACATGCACACTAGTGGTAGTGGGTCAGGAGGATGTGCATGCACACTAGTGGTAGTGGGTCAGGAGGATGTGCATGCACACTAGTGGTAGTGGGTCAGGAGGATGTGCATGCACAAGTGGTGGTAAGGGCAGTAGGAGATGCATGTATCACTGTGGTATTGGGTCAGGAGGATTTGCTTGCACCACTGGCAGTAGCGGGGCAGGAAGATGTGTATATACCACTGGTGGTAGAGGGCAGGAGGAGGAGTACATGCACTACTGGTGATAGTTGGAAGAGAGATGCATGCACTGGGTGTTCTAGCAGGTCAGGAGGATGTGCCTGTACAACTAGTAGTAGGGCAGGAAGACATGCATACATGCACCACTGATGATAGTGGGGCAGGAGGTGCATAAACCACTAGTGGTGGGTTGCAGGAGGAGTTGCATGCACTACTTGGGATAAGGGACAGGAGGAGGTACATGCATTACTGGTGATAGGGGACAGGAGAGGTGCATGCAATAGTGGTAATGGGGGATATGAGGAGGTACATGCACTACTAATGATAGGGGACAGAAGGAGGTGCACGCACTGGTGATAGGGGGTAAGCAGAGGTACATGCACTAGAGGTGATAGGGGACAAGAGGAGGTGCATACACTACTGGGGATATGGGATATGAGGAGGTACATGCACTATAGGTGATAGGGGACAGGAGGAGGTGCATGCACTAGCGGGGAATGGGGATATGAGGATATACATGCACTAGAGGTAATGGGGGACAGGAGGAGGTTCATGCACTACTGGGGATAGGGGATATAAGGAGGTATATGCACTAGAGGTGATAGGGGACAGGAGGAGGTGCATGCACTACAGGTGATAGGGGACAGGAGGAGGTGCATGCACTACAGGTGATAGGGGATATGAGGAGGTGCATGCACTATAGGTGATAGGGGACAGAAGGAGGTGCATGCACTAGTGGGGAGTGTGGATATGGGGATATACATGCACTAGAGGTAATTGGGGACAGGAGGAGGTTCATGCACTACTGGGGATAGGGGATATAAGGAGGTATATGCACTAGAGGTGATAGGGGACAGGAGAAGGTGCATGCACTACGGGTGATAGGGGATATGAGGAGGTGCATGCACTAGAGGTGATAGGGGACAGGAGGAGGTGGTTGATAGAGGACAGTAGGAGGTGCATGCACTACTGGGGATATGGGATATGAGGAAATGCATGTACTAGAAGTGATAGGGTGCAGGTGGATGAGCAAATTCCACTTTCAGTCAGTTGGTTCAGTAACATACAGCTTCAGGTAATACAGCCCCAGAGCTACATTCTAAGTATGAAATAGCCTAGGGGATGCTCAGCAGGGCCTAATTCTTGTAGTATGCATTTGCATGTGCTAGGAGATGGAGAGACAGTATAACAAACTTATGGGACACATTGCTGAAACAAAACTATCAATATCAAGATTAAGTCGGGAACTGTACAGTCTGAAAAGTAAAGATTGCAAAAGATGAGGTAATATATTAGTACATATATGAAGGGTGAGTAGAAAATTACTAGTGGTTTTGAGGCAGACAGAAAGGGAGGATTGCCTTGTGAGTGGAGGACAGCTCAAATGCCATGGCTATGCAAATGCTGGACCTAACACTCACAAAAAAAGACCACAGCAGGTCAAGTAGTTAAATAGATGAGCATCAGAATACCTCTCAAGTGTACCTCATTTTGAGGAACGTTTTTCAATTTGGGTCTTAAAATGTTCATGTTCCTCCCAGTTTCACACTGAAAGGGACTGTGATACATTCATTTTTTAAGTGATATCCTTGGTAAATAATAACGAATCATATGAAGTGATCAGAATAACTTTTTGTAAGTATAAAGTAAGAGATAACAGAAACTCAGTCCTCAGAGTAAAGCACCTCTGTGATAATGTAGAATAAAATCCAAAGAAGAAATCCAGAGGTAACACCATGCAAAGCAAATGAGACATTATTAATGAATGACACAGACCGTTTATATAAGTGAGCGCTTTCGTGTTACTAAGAATGCTTCTTCAGACTTAATAACATCTTTCCTATGATCGACTGTTTAAATACATCCTGGTATTGAATTCATTAATTGTTGAACCAATCACAAGTTAATAAACTTTCAAAAAACTTCATCTCTTTGTATTTGTGAACAGATATGTGGACATTATCACCCATGTTTGACTTATATGGCATATAATTAAAAAAGTAACTGTGTGGTCTTAGTTTTTAAATGGCAGCCAGGTTAGCTGCAACAGTCACATAGACTAGACAGACTCTTAGTCTCCTGCTGAGACTACAGGTGTGTCGGTGTGTGCCTGTATGTCTATGTTATTGTGTGTGTGTGTGTGTGTGTGTGTGTGTGTGTGTGTGTGTGTGTGTGTGTGTGTGTGTGTGTGTGTGCATTTACTTGTTTATAAGGTGCTTCATTTCCACTGTGTAATTGCAATGTATTCATTTCAGTTATCTTGAATTGTATATATTATCAGATATATACTTAATCCATCTGTTCTTATCAAATAAACCTGTTAATAATTTTTTTTTTTCAGCAAGTGCGTTAACTTGTAAGCCACCAGAGCGCATTACAAATCTATTAGATATATACTTAGTTTTACCAAGTTTTTGAGTCTGGCAATAGATTTTAAATGAATTGGGCACACAAATACACTCAAACACTATATTTTTTGTTCACGAAAAAGGCACTGCAGTTCTTAAACGAAACTCTTGTTCTTCAGCCAAATTCAAACAAGTCAAACACATGTTTGAATTTGGTCTGAAGAAGCTGGCATATTGTAGCCGGTGAAAGCTCTTACCATTCATCTGTAAATAAAGAGTTTTGTTTAAGAGCTGCAGTGCCTTTTTCATGGATTTATTAGTTTTTCGTTTTTGTCTTTTTGGGCTTGTAAGTGGACTATATTTTTTGTTGTATCAATACAGAACAATAGCAATACAAATGCATGCATTGTTGTCATTTAAGTGGATTGCACTTTATAATTTTATATGAGCTACTTTGCATTTTTCATTTGGGGCAAAATAATCAGCATCATTATAAAGATCTGTGGAATACTGGCTTTGGAATATTAACAATATAATAACACATCATTTTATTCAAAGATGTGTCAGATATTTCAACATATCCTGGCAGTCTACTAGTTTAATGCCAAGTAAACAACTCTGTTTGATACAAGAGAAAAAAAAAAAAAAAAAGAATTGCTCTTTAAACTTCCTTTTCTTCTTTAGTGATAAATAAAACATCTTGCAAAATTTCCTGTTGCTTAATCTAATAAGAATTGTAAGAATTTTCTTTGTATCTATTTTTGATTTCTGCTCTTGCTTGTAAACTTCCAGCTTTCAAAAATAAATTGTACACAGCTGCTCCCATTTACTAAGAGCATTTACAGACATTTGTTTTATATTTCAATTACAAAGAAATAACTAGACTCTATTATAAACTGCTGTGCTTTACTGGCACACAGGAGATTCAGTTTATAGAGAAGAACATTTTGGTATATCTGTTTGCTCATTTCCCCTACTTTAATCAGAAAACAAAAACTTATTTTCTGGGCCTGCTGATGCTCATAGCTTTCAATCTGCCATCTCCAAAATGTGGGACACTGCTTCTCATAAAGGGGCAAAATAGGTTCATGGGTATTTACTAGGCTAACAATCTCAAGGGCCTTTTTAAGCCTAGCCATGCATCCCAAATCTCTGACAAGTTTTGTTACCCTTGATAAGTGTGAGTAGGGGCTTGGGAGATGAAACATTTACATGCAGAGCCTGGAAGATTAACCATTTACAGGTTGCCTGTGTCCATTAGAAACATAGGTGCCAGGCCAGGGATGAATATCCCATTGGGTTAGGGAGGAACTCTGCTTCACATGGATGGGGAGCCTGTTCCATATATATATATATATATATATATATATATATATATATATATATATATATATATATCGCAGGCAAGGTTTAAGTTTTTAGAATAGGTAATTCTGGTGCTGTTTGTTTTGTGGATATGCAGGAGGTCCATCAGATTGGGGTCTGACAGTGCCCTGTATGCCAGGAATAGATCGCCCATCAACAGTCTGTAGGAGACAGAATACAGGGATAGGTCCTTGAGGTGGTCTGCATAGGCCATTTTACTTATATCCTGTATTCTTTTAGTGAGAAACCTCTGTAGACATTTCAGTTATTGGACATGCCTTGTTAGGTACATACCAAAGGGGGCACTGTACTCAATGATAAGTCTGACGAATGTCGAAAAGAGTGGAGCAATGACTGCCTTGGACCTGGATGTCATACCTTTGCTTATAAGTTGCTCAACATTGAACGATTTCCTCACTACTGAAGACAAGTGATGGTCAAATGCTAGATTTCTGTCTATGTGTGCCCCTAAGTTCCTGACTTGGTCAACTCTAAGCTGTGTGTTGTGAATATGATAGTTACCAAGGATGGATGACTTCCCGAAGGATACTATTATGCATTTTTTGGCATTTAGTTTTAGTCCATCTCAGGCTGCATCACACATGAGCTCAGGCAGGAACTTGTAGCACCATTAGGCACCCTATTCAACCAATGCCTGAGTACTGGTTTCATCCCAGCTGATTGGAGGACAGCCACTGTCATCCCTTTATACAAAAGTGAAGCGTCCACCGATTCAGGAAATTATAGACCCATTAGCCTAACTAGCCTGATCTGCAAGGTCATGGACCTCATTAACAAGGACATTGGCTACCTCCAAACACTTGATCCCACACAGTTTGGCTTCATCAAGGGGAGCTCATGTCTGCTAAATTTGGTCAATTTCTTTGAGATAGTCACCAAAGCCATGGACAAGGGGAAGACAGTGCAGACCACCTACCTTGACCTGGCCAAAGCCTTTGACACTATTCCACACTTGGGCATAATAGATAAACTCTCTCAACTAGCCATCAATCCATATGTTACCAGATGGGTAGCAAACTGGCTCTCTGATAGAACCCACATTAGTCAAAATAAGGGAAGCCACCTCAAGCAGTAGAGCTGTAACAAGTGGCATACCCCAGGGTTTAGTCTTGGGGCCTCTATTATTTGGGATATACTTTTCTGAAGTGCAGGCCAAAACCAGTGGGCTATGGCTGACCAAGTTTGCAGATGACTGCAAGCTGGGTGCTGTCATCAATTCCCCTAGCGTTGTGGACATCCTCCAAAAGGGTTTCACTCAGACAAATGACTGGTGCCAGAAACATGGTCTCAAGCTGAATACCAAAAAATAAATCATTATCCCCCTTTCGTGATGTCCCCACAAATTATCACATTAATAACAACGTCCTAAGCACACAATCAGTAGTGAGGGATTTGGGCACCCAGGTTGATAGCAACCTGATTTTTGACCACTATGTTGCTTCCATTGTACGGAACGCCTTCTACATAGTCCACCTCATAAGTAAGGGTATCTCATCCAGGGACAAGGAGGTCATAACATCCCTATATTCTTCCCTTATAAGGCCCATTATTGAGTATAACGCTACTTTCACCATGTAAATCGCAAAGCACATGCAGCAGCTGGGGAGATCACAGAGGTTCCTCACCAGGAGAATCCAGGCCCTCAAACATCTGCCATACACAGATAGGCTAAAAGCCCTATCCATCTACTCAGTTTCATACAGACTCCTCAGAGGTGACCTCTGTCTGACATACAAGGCAATCACAGACCCCACCTTGATGGGACTGCTGCTTATCTGCAAGTCAAGCTCTACTCAAGTAACCTGCATGCTCAGCCACAGGCTGGTCTGTTACATCAACAAGACTTGCTGGCAGGACAGTTTTGTGTCCCAGAGACTCCCCATCTATGGAACAGACTCCCTCTCCGCATCAAGCAGAGTACCTCTTTACTCCTTTTTAAGTACAACCTGGGTAACTGGAAGGGAAAGAGAAAATATAGCCCTGGGATTCCACCCATGTCCCTGCTGGACAGGGACATCGGGTGCTAATTTGTATAAACATGGGCTAAACTCTTGACTAGGCTTATAAGGGCCTCAAGACAATAGTCTAGTAACCTCCTATGATCCTATGATCCTATGACTCTGATACCAGTTGTTTGTCCATGTCAGCCCTTCCTAGAGAACATTTGTGTTGACTCTTACTAACAGCTTACTAAACACAAACATCTCTCAAAGATCCATATAAAATGGAATACATTGCAAGATGTCTGTGTCTTAGTTCATAAGTACACAACTGCAAATTCTTAAGTTAAAGTAAAACAGAGCCATAGACTTTCATGTCAAACAATTTGATTACTCCTAAAGGAAAAAAAAAACACTGTATTATGCTCTAATATAAGTTTAAGTAGTGGTATAAACAACTGTAATGTGATGACCTTAGCTCTGTTAATAATTCTATTCAGTATCAAATGAACTTTATTAACATTTTCAAACTGTGGATGATGCATAGATTAACAGTTTGATGTAAAGTTCATGATGAAAGCCATTATAGACTTATCATGACACTAATATTAAATAGTTAATTTGTTTTTAAATGTCTGCAATTTTCTAGAAAATCTTTCTCATCTGGGCAAGTTGCTCCAATATATAACAAGTCTAATGAGAAAGATTCACACTTTCTTTCTCATATCTCATAAAATCTTAATATCAACCTAAGTGCCAGTGGCATATAATGGGATAAAGCCCTAATTCTGGCTGGGAGACAAAAGATCAATTAGCATCTCAGGCTCTTCATGAAACTGGCAGGGGAGGATAGACATTCCCTTGTAGGCAAAGGTGGTGGTCCAGAACTATCCAATGCCATAGTCTCTGCAAGGAGGGGGTTCTCATGTCTGCCCTACTGCAACTCAGTTGTTTCTCCGAGCTTTTTTGTACAAACCATGGCACAACACATTTAATACTGAGGTCTATGGGAAACTGATAACACATTTTCATTTAATTTCAAGGTGTCTGTGCCATGTTCACAGCAAATTTATTTGGTAAAATATGCTTTCAGTGCATGTATCATTGCTGAGTTCACTCTGTGTGGCAGGCATAATTATAGTAGTGTTTTATTATTTGATTTGTAGCTGAATTATCATCATGTATTCACCAAACTGATTTAATTTCAATTGACAGTATTATTCTGCATTTCATTTTAAGAGAGGATTTACTGTTACTGCTTCATTTAATAAATATAGAAAAGCTGTCATTTCATGACATAACTGCCATATAAAGATAAAACTGAGATTTATAAAGCAGCTACTGCTTTTCTTTGCAGTGTTGATATTGGACCTTAGATAAAAGGGAGAAATATCATGTGACAGCAGCAGAAATAAGCCTGTTAGCAGTTTTTTAAACTATTCTTTGCAAGAAGATATGGCTGATGGATGATTTAAAATAAGTGTACATAGCAGAGGTCTTTTCTGCATGTAATTTGGCCAAACAAATATTTCAGTACTCTGCCTGGAGTCTATGGTTACTCATCCAATGACAAAAGCATTGAACGGCATTACATCGTAAATGCTGTTCTTCGAAACCTCCTCATGTCTCCCACACCTCCTGCTAATTATATATACCAACCACGAGATCACACTAATGTGGGGAAAGGGAAAATTTCCTTATCTCTACCATGATGCGATCTTAATCAGAATAGCTCGATGAATGGTATGTTTGACAATATATGCCGTTCGATGCTTTGTTTTTTGAGGAATAACCATAGACCCCGTCTGCCTGAGTTTTCAGCCATATGTTCTTGCAAAAGACAGATTTTTATGCTTAGGATAATGAGTTTTTTTTTTCATGATTTATAAGATTGAAAGGCTGTGGGCTGTATTTCCACAACAGGTGACTGGATTAATTTTCTAGTACTGCCCTGCGGTACAGTAGAAGTGGAGTGTTGTACTCCTGAGCGTACTGCCCTTCAGATGAGATAAGCTGTTAAACTGAGGCCCCACCTGCCTGAGCTGATGGTAGCACAGGTGGATGTAAAAGATCCCATGGCATATCGAAAAGAGAAGGGGTTGCTTATTTATACATTTTTTGTACAATATTTACACATCTTATATCATATCATATACTTTTACAAGATATATACTTTACTATTCTTCATTAATTACATCTCCATCCCTTCAACCACAAGCATCTTTTTATTACCAGTATCATTTCATCATTGTCCTGTTTTGCTATATAACGCGAGTGTCTTTTCCACAAACACTATCCCTTTATCTCTTTCTTACAAATGAAACATTATCTCACTATCTATTCCTTTCTTTTAGTCTTCTCCTCGTATTTACCAAATAATATCATATACATGTCCACCTTCTCAAACTGATTCAGAGACAGTCCTCTCATGGTGCTTCAACATGAAGATGTGAACTACCGTGATGAGCAGTCTCTGAGGCTGTGCTAAATAATAAAGAGCCAATTCAGGGGATTGGCATATGTTAAATAGCCATGTGTTCTCCCTGAGAACTGCCTGAGTAAATTAGCATGACCACGCCTTACCATCCATGGTAATGAACCCAGCCAAAAGTCCATGTTCATCCATTGCAATAGAGGCAAGTGCCATGGAATTTAGTAGACTGGCAGTTTTGGGGTGTGTACCCATTTATCTATGTGAGGGGCTGCATATGTATGTGTATGTTTGAGTGTTTGTGTGTCTTCCTGGGAGGCCACAGTAGGGGAGCTTAGTGAGGGTATAGTTTAGGGGAGAGAGCGTGTGTGGGCGTGGGTGTGTGAATGTATGCAATGAATGCATGGATTTGGGAGGACCATCACACCTGCACACTCCCCTAGACTAATGACCAACTCCTGCAGTATTATTGGTGGAAGCACTAGACACCAGAGATACATGTTTAATATTACGTAGGTCAGGGAAAGCCTTAGACACCTGGAAGACTGGCTTAATATAATGTGGGTTGGAGGAAGCACTAGCCATCCCAGTTGCTTTAAATAGCATTTCCTCCAACATGCTAAAGAAGAATTTAAATCCATTCTCTTCCCTTTGAGAGGCTTTAGTCCCCTGTGCTACACCACTAAATATCAAGGGTAATATGAGGATAGTCCAAAACTAAAAAAAAACAAAAATAAAATAACTTAGATAACAAAGGAGGGGAGGTCTCCAACCCTCCAAGCTGGACACAGAAAGCAGTAGCATTAAACTGCTCCCCTAACTGATAATTTAGGGTAGCAAGTTTTTTTTAAACATATAGGTAATGAAGGAGAGGGGCTAGATGCATTTAAGCATATCTCTCAACCTTGTAATGCAAGAAATCTAGAAAAAGCCAAAGTTAATGGTGGAAGAAAGACAAACAATCTGGGGTGGATGCCAGTTATTTCTCTTAGAAACTTAGAAAGCCACTATAATAATAGCTTTTACATTAACATGAAGTTACAGAAGAATGAAGTCTGACACTAAAATTTCTGGTATTAATGACTGAGTGTAATCATTCATGACTTAAGAGAGAAGATACCAGAGACATTCTGTCAATATAGGGATGAGTAAGGAGTATGTGGATTGTGTGCGTGCGTACTTGTGTGTGTGTGTGTGTGTGTGTGTGTGTGTGTGTGTGTGTGTGTGTGTGTGTGTGTGTGTGTGTGTGTGTGTGTGTGTGTGTGTGTGTGTGTGTGTGTGTGTGTGTGTGTGTGTGTGTGTGTGTGTGTGTGTGTGTGTGTGTGTGTGTGTGTGTGTGTGTGTGTGTGTGTGTGAATGTGTGTGTGTGTGTGTGTGTGTGTGTGTGTGTGTGTGTGTGTGTGTGCGTGTGTGTCTGTGTGTGTGTGTGTGTGTGTGTGTGTCTGTGTGTGTGTGTGTGTGTGTGTGTGTGTGTGTGTGTGTGTGTGTGTGCACACGCGCGCATGTGTGTGTGTGCGCGCGCATGTGTGTGTCTGTGTGTGTGCATGTGTGTGTGTGTGTGTGTGTGTGTGTGTGTGTGTGTGTGTGTGTGTGTGTGTGTGTGTGTGTGTGTGTGTGTGTGTGTGTGTGTGTGTGTGTGTGTGTGTGTGTGTGTGTGTGTAGGAGAATGAATGAGAGAGGTGCCTGTGGCAATTCAAAGCATGTACCAACAGCATTAACTACAAAGAGTATGGCTGGAGGCTAAGAGGCCCTTTTTTGAGGTGGTCTGCTTTATGGCAAGTGCAGTTTGATTTGGTGTGGAGGAATTTTTTAAGTTCAGCTCAGAAGGTAGGGAAAAAGGACTCTTGTTACTTTAGGTGTGAAGTGGATTTCCATGTTTAGGAACAAACATGGAGAAAGAGTGCTTGGTACAGTGTAGACTGATTTGTGGTGTTTGGAATGGGGTTTTGTTTGGAAGACATATCTTAGTTTGTAATGTGTATGTGTTTAATGCAAAGTTTGGCAGCTATTGGTTGGGATAAGTTAGGCTGAAGAAGTCTGAAGATGAGACAGCCTAGTAGCATTGTCTGTGTACTGAGAGCCATTTGGCTTTTTTGAGGTTGAGCCAGTGAGGGTCATGAATGGATGAGTTAGTAATGAAGGAACAGATTTTGTTTTTGATAGTCTGCAATGTGGTGGAGTTTTTCTTAAAGGATGTGCCAATTATGGGTAGTCCATATTTGAGTTCAACCAGAAGGACCCCTTTGTCTATAGCTGCTTTGGCTGGTTTGAATAGGTAGTGTAACATTTTCCTGAGCCAGAAGAGAAGTGAGGTAATTTTGGCCTTGAATTCTCAATAAGAGTATGGAAAGGCTCATCCAGACTCTGCTACACTTTGCTGTGAAGGAAAGGTTAGTTTGCTTTTATTTTTTGTATTACTGTATTGCCTTTCTATATTTTGAATACTGTAGTTTGTTTTTTAACCTTGTGTTTTGCTTGCATTCTGTTTTAACAGCATATTAAAACTTCAAAAGAGACCACAGCTCTCTCTGTTCTGAGTCAGGCAGAATTTTTTCCCGCCCTCCCACGCATTTAAGTTGTCTTGTTAAATACCACTGTCTTTCTAGTTGCCCGCCTCTTATGTTAATCTGACCATATATCTCATTTCTCTCTACTTTCACTGGCTTATGTGAGTAATCACAAAATCATCGTTTTTGAAATCCCACCCCTTCAATTATTTAAATTTATTGGCCATCCTACAGTATTTCATAGTACCAAAATACAAAAGTGACCACCCCTTTCAATCCATCTTGCTGTTTTAAAAATAGTAACTCTCCACTAAACCTTAACTTTTTAAACAGGTAAAACTCAAGTTACCTACTTTCACATCTAACTTCTCTAGTGCACACTGCAGAGTGCATTATTTTCAATCTTACCTTTAAGCATCCCTGTGACTAGCACTTTCTCTAATACCTGCTGGAAAGCACTAGGAAGCCTTAAACTCATACAAACACTGAACTCTCCTTGTTAACAAGGAGAAATTAATAGTAGGCACTAAACAGCCTATAATTGCAAAGTACCTTGCTGAGGAAACAGCTCCTATACTTTACAAAGAAAAAAAGCCCCAAACCAGGCATGTCCAAGGGTCAGCTTCCGGTGATTTCTCCTGTCCACCTGGTGAATCTGGGCATACTGGGGCAATGCAGCAATTGCCTCATGTACACAGACAACCCTCTCCTTCTACCACCCAACACTACAACCTGTGAGAGATGCACTTACATAGCCAAAATGGAAGCAAAGCTCTCTCCACCCAAGATTGTGCTAAACAGTCAAGAGGAGAAGGTTAACACCCACACTACACCTCAAGCAACACATAGCCCTTCTAAACCCGCACCACCAACACCCACATATAGCAACACTAAATCCACATATGCAGAGGCCCTTAACTGTAACCTGCCCAAGTAACAAAGACCTCTGAAGCTGAAGCAAACAAACACCAATCACAACCAATGTGTCACATAGTTCACAACACCAGTGTGCCACCCAGCAACAGCCCTAGGGCAAGACAATGTACCTAACACTTTAGTCATAGGTGACTCTATAGTCCGGCACACTGATGTCCCTCTCACCAGGTTGAATAAGGAGAAAATTACAGTCAGCTGCCTGTCGGGTGCCAGGATCCGCCACATAACGCATGCACTCAAGTCACTCCACAACAAGTACAAATATGACTCTGTCATTGTCCATGTTGGAGTGAATGACTTGAGACGTACCTCCCTGGACTACATGAAAAGAGACATGGAAGAGCTCTCGGATCATGTGGCCCAGGCAGGTATGACCCTAGCCCTGAGTAGCATCCTGCCTTAGCCCAGAATGATACCACAATATAAGGATAAAATGATTGACTTCAACAATTGGCTAAGCTTATGGTGTCATTCAAAGGGGATCCAGTATCTGTCTGCCTGGGATGACATGATTGACAGACCACGATGCTTTGCCAGAGATGGTCTGCACCTGTCACCCTTGGGATTCAGGTTACTGGCTAAGGCTCTTGCCACCCCTATAGTGCCTTTTTTAGGCAAACTTCAAAGGACAAAACCACCACCGTAACAGGTACAAGCATGCAAAATCTGAAGGTAATGCTCCTCAATGCTAGAAGTCTAAACCTCAAAATGCACTCTCTCGAGGCACTCCTAAAAATGGAGAACATCGATATCTGTGCAGTAACTGAGACCTGGTTCAAGGCTCCAGAGAGCACCCCTGCAATACCAGGCTACAATTCTTACCACACTTTTCGGCCACCAAACCAGGACCGAAACACTAAAGGTGGAGGAGTGTCAATATTCACCAAGGATATTCACACCACCAGGCTAGTTGGCCAACACAATGTGTCTGAAATTCTCCAAGTGCAACTAACACTAGGTAAGACTGCAATCCAAATTGTAGCTTGCTACAGATCCCCCACCATACCCCAAGATTCTCACTACACCTTTCTAAACATACTGGACAATATTAAGATAGAACCAAACACCCTAATACTGGGTGATTTTAACTACCCTGCCATTAACTGGGAAAACTACTCATGTCCCAACACCTTTGCTTAGCGGTTCTTGGAATTCATAAATTCCAACGCCCTGGATCAACTAATCCATAGTCCCACCAGGGGCTCCAATATCCTAGACCTGGTCATTACCAACATGGGAAATCAATGCTCCATACCTATGGTCACCCCCTCATTAGTCAGGTCTGACCATAAGCTAATCACCCTTAACATCCACATCCCACCCCCACCCCCTAGTAAAGAAACCACCATAAAAACTTCTCCAAAGCCAACTTCATGCTACTGAAGTCAGAAGTGACAAACTTCATGACACCTATGCAGACGGGAACTGAAAGTTCAACTGCTGAATCCTACACTAAGGCACTGTACGAGCACATCCACTCATGCATGAATCGTGCCATCCCAAATAGAACCAAAATGCTCTCATCCAAAAAAAGGAAGCCAATCTGGTGGTCCCCTGCCATAAACAAACTTTACAACAAAAGGAAGAAACTTTTGCAGAAAAGAGGAAAATCCCAGGATGCAAAAAACTCCCTTACTAGCCTCAGTAAGAAACTGAGATGCCTCATAAAATCATTCAAAGCTAGTTACGAAAATAAAATTGCCAAAGATTCCAAAGACAACCACAAAGCATTCTATAACTATGTGAAGAATCTAAATGGCATTGCTCAGATCTGCTCTGAGCTAAAACAGAATGGCATTAAATATACTGATTCGAAGGATATTGCCAATATCCTGGCAGATCGATTCAGTGCCAACTTCACTCCCTTCTCACCCCCTAAATGGCCCATCTCAATACCGGAAGATTGCCAAATTCCAGTAATAACGGCCACACAGGTACAAAACGCACTCTCTAAAGCCAAGAATACAGCATCCATGGGACCAGATGACATCCCAGGCTGTGTACTACATGAACTACAATATGAACTGGCACCTCACCTAAGTGTCATGTTTAATCATAACCTCACCTCAGGTTTCGTGCCCACTGAGTGGCGCAGAGCTACAGTTATCCCAATCCACAAGGGGGGATCCACCTTGGATCCCAGAAACTACCATCCCATCAGTCTGACAAGCCTTATCTGCAAGGCCATGGAGCATATTATCATGGAACTTATAAACAAAGACATTGGCAACCTTCAAACACTGGACCCCACCCAGTTTGGGTTTGTGAAGGGCCGATCATGTCTCCTGAACCTGATTGACTTCTTTGAATCAGTCTCCAGAGCCATGGACAAGGGTAAGGTGGTCCACACAGCCTATCTAGACCTTGCCAAGGCCTTTGACACCATCCCCCACTCTGGAATCATAGATAAACTTACTAAGTTGGGCATTAATCCCTATGTCACCCAATGGGTTGCTATATGGCTTACTGATAGAACCCACACTGTAAAAGTAGCCGACTCCAAATCCAGCTCCAGACAAGTGACAAGTGGAGTACCTCAGGGTTCAGTCCTGGGGCCGCTCTTGTTTGGCCTCTACTTCTCTGAAGTACAGGTCAACACTAAGGGACTCTGGCTAACAAAGTTTGCAGATGACTGCAAACTGGGAGCCATTATTGAATCCCCAAATGATGTGGATACTCTACAAAAGGGCCTTACAGAAACAGATGCTTGGTGCCAGAGCCATGGGCTCAAGCTCAATGCCAAGAAATGTATTGTTATCCCCTTTGGGAAAAAACATGTATCCATGAATTACCATATAGGTGGCAGTACACTAAACACAGAAAGTGTGATAAGAGACTTAGGGACACAGGTGGACAGTGGTCTCACCTTCGATAACCACATCGCCACAACAGTCAGGAAATTCTTCTATGTGGCACACCTCATCATGAAGGGCTTTTCATCCAGAAAAAAGGAGGTCATTGTCCCACTGTACTCATCCCTCATTAGACCCATTATAGAATACAACGCCCCATTTGGTATGTACCTCTCAAGACATCTGCAACAACTGGAAAGGCCTCAGAAATACCTCACTAAAAGAATCACAGGCCTAAAGCAGATGCCCTATGCTGACCGCCTTAAAAAACTCCAGCTATACTCTGTCGCATATCGTCTACTCAGAGGCGATCTCTGCTTAACATACAAGGCCATGTCAAACCCAGAGCTGTTGGACATGCTACACTTAAAGAAATCCCAATCCCTCAGAGATACATGCTCCAGGGATCTAAACCTTGTCATCACAATAAACAAAACATGCTGGAGGGATAGGTTCCTGACCCAGAGACTCCCCAGACTCTGGAATAGATTGCCCATACATGTCAAGCAGAGTGCCTCTTTGGACCTCTTCAAGAGGAACCTTGACGATTGGATGGGAGAAAGGAAATTCACCCCAGGGATCACGTCAGTTGCCCTGCTAGACAGGGGTACAGGAAAGTAAATAATGTGGGAAGAAATAGCCAGGGAATTGTTATGGCTAGGCTTGTATAGGCCCTAGGGCTGATAGCCTAGTACCAACCTATGAACCTATGAACCTATGAATGTTAGTGACTAGTCTAGCCACAAATCAAGATATTTGAAGGAGGAGGGAGGTAGAAGGGAGCTGAGTAGTAAGTAATATAGTAGTATAAAAAGGGTGAAGTGTAAGTAATAGTTTCAAGCAGGTTTGTAGGGGGAGATATATTGTGAGTAGGACAGAGAGGCTGAGTGAGAGGCAAGGGGCTCAACAGAGTGAGAGGGTTGGAAGGCTGGAGTTGTCTGTTTTTATTGATGTTTCACAAAAGGTGGTGATATTGAGTGACTGTGGTGATTTTTTTTTAAGTTGCAATGTTTCTTCAACTTTCAATACATTACATATCCTTTCCTCAAACACCTTATATTTCATATTTCCCTTCATAGGCAATTTATTCAACATAAGTCTCCATAAAGATCCATTCATTCATTAAAAAAATATATATTTCTTTGGGATTTCTTTAATTGTATCTTTCACGTTTTCCTGGATTTTGATAGGTTTATTGATGATTTGTTTTTGTGATCCAAGGACCTGTTAGTTCTTTTGACACTCTTATGGAACAGTTGAACTCTAGTAGTTCTTTTTCGAAATTTGTAGGTGGGGATATTGGACATAAAGTGTGTTATTTAGATGTTGATTTGAGCTGGACTTCACATACTAAATCATTTGTTAGTAAAATACACAGAAACGAGACATATGTGAACAATTATGTACATTATAATAGTAACCATCCTTCATGTATGAAGAATGATATTCCCAAGGGTCAAATGATAAGAGCATCCCGAATGGTGAGTCAGGAATTGGATTTTCATGAAGAAGTGAAGTTTATCACTTCTTTATTTATAGAGAGAGGTTATCCTCTAGAAGTTTTAAATAATATCAGTTCAGAAATTAAATCCAGGAGAGATAAGGATTTCTCTCCCATTTTGTCCCATGGCCTTGTAGTTAACAACATTGCCCTCCAGACTAATAGTGTAGCAGTTCTTCCAAGGTTAGCAGGAGAAATAACAGTTGATAGTAGTGGGATTATTTCCACAGTTAAAAATAATTGGAAAATAATAGCGGGGAATATCGAATCGAGGGAGGCTTTAGGTACAAATCCTCAGTTTGTTCATAAGAAAGGTTTGAATATTAAAAATGTATTGGAAAGTTGTAAAGAGATAAGATATAGGGTTGTGTCTAATAAACCAAATGGCACTTCTAAATGTTATAATTGCAACTGTTGTAGAGATATACATGAGGGGCCCTATACATGTCTGGACAATATATCTTATACTATCAGAATAACTGGTAGATTTAACTGTAATACAAATAATGTAGTATATATGGCATTATGTTCAGGATGTCCAGCATATTATATAGGGATGACCACTAGATGTCTAAATATAAGAATGAGAGAACATGTTTATGACATTAAAACAAAAGACATGAATAATGCCCTTTTTAGACACATAAGATCTTGTGATACATATAAAAAATATTCTTTTGCAATTTTAGAGCAGGTTTTAGATGATGGTAGGGGTGGTAATATTAAAAACAAAGTGGAAAGAAAGGAAACTTTGTGGCAATTGAGGTTAGGAGCACATGTTTTTCCCAGACTTGAATGATTCAATCAACATTAAATGTTTTTTAACCAATAGAAAGTTAACGATTTAATTGTTTTATGAGTTAATAGGTTGATTGTTTTTTAAGAGTATTTATATGTTTTTTTATGTATTTCACATTTCTGATGAAGTCTGTGGATGAAAGCATTGATTAAAGTTTTTTACGCTCAAGAGGTTGTGCAGTTCGTCTTAGTTCCAGCCACATCCTCCAGTTTGGTGTTTCTTTAATACAAACCATGTTCTTTCATTAATTTTCATGTACCAACTACTCCTATCTCTTTTAACATCATCTTTTTCATACTCTTTGCCTGTGATATTTTCACATTCCCCCTTCCTTTCCTTTTCTTTTGCATTTTTTTCCTCATACATGATCATATTTTTATACAATAACATTCCTATCACTGTACTTCTTTCTTCATGTACCATTTTAAATACTCAAAACAAATGTATTTTCTTTCCTGTTATATACTACTCCTTTTTTCACTGGATTTAATTTAGAATTCCATAAGAAAATTAAAAAAAAATGAATTGCTTTTCCACAAAAGAAGGAACTAAAGGTTGATATTTATTTTTCCCTTATAAGCATCTCTGTCTGAACGGTATTTTTTTAACTTTCTCCTTATTATGCTCATATACTTTTATCTCCTCATCTTCATAATATCTACTTCCTATTCCAATATTTTTCAGTTTTCCTTTTGTCTCTCATATTTTTTTTTCTTTTTCTTTTCTCCTTTCAAACTTCTTTATCTGAATATAAATATGTTTATGCTTTTCTTTGCACATATTCTTGTAAAATGGTTTCACTGTTAAATGTTCAGTCTATAATTCTCTCCTTTCTTTTTGCAAATATTCTGTATTTATTGCCTGCTAACTTTTATCTCATTTCCTTCTTTTATTTATTCATTTTGGCCTGTAACTGCCCATACTCTTCTATCGTCAGAAAAAATCAGCTTCTTTACTTCCTTGCTTAATTTCTCTCTATCTTCTAAACAAAATACTTACTTTATCTCTATCTTTAGAATCCCACTCTTGCATGTAAATTCCACCACTTTTCCTAATGTTAATATGGAATTTTTCTTCACTTCTTTCATTATTTTAATATCCTTTTAAACGTTGCCTTTATAAAACTCTGTGAAATAATCAGTTTGCTGACAGAATGAATGCTTGCAAAGTCTGATTGTGTTTTCTGTTCTTCAAAAAGTTTAGATATCAGAAGACAGTAGATCAAGTACATCCTGGTAAGGTAAGTGTGGGTTTTAGGCACTAATACCAAAACCTTCAGATGTAGTGTGATACTAAAATTTTCAGTCATACTGCAGGTTACAGTTAGAGTAATGGCTAATTAAGGGGATAGATTTAATGTTGTAAGTCAGTTGATGTGTATGCCTGAGATAGTGTTGTGTAATGGTAGTGTTATGGAAAGGTCTTTTTCCCACCTTACTAATGTTTTCTAATCTTAGTCATAACCCTGCACCTTACCTTACAAAAAACATTTCATAACACTATCGCTATTCAGATGAATTATGTCTGAATGCATGGTGGCATTTTGGCAATCCTTTCTTTTTTTCCTGCTATTTGTAATTTTTTCAGTATGCTGAGTTTTGAAACACCAGCGTCAATCACCTGAGTGCTGATGGTTATGCATTTCAATAAATGAACATACACACGCACAAACATACATGCACACAGACATACACGCACACAGACACACACATATGTGACTGTGTATGTCTGTGTGCGTGTATGTCCGTGTGTGTGTGTGTGTGTGTGTGTGTGTGTGTGTGTGTGTGTGTGTGCGCGCGTGTGTGTGTGTGTGTGTGTGTGTGTGTGTGTGTGTGTGTGTGTGTGTGTGTGTGTGTGTGTGTGTGTGTGTGTGTGTGTGTGTGTGTGTGTACCAGTGAGCCTTGGAATGGAGGCAATACATCATAATCCTGCAATCTTGAGTTTAGTGTGGATTCTCCATGTCTGCATATACAGCATCACAGTTCTTAACAATCTCAGTTCTGGTATTCTAACTTTAATTAGGAACTTTAATTTCCCTTACAGACATATGTGGTAACATAGGAGGTGGTAAAATCTCACTGAAGCTTTAGGTCTTAAAGTGTCCACTAATAACTTAGGTAAGATAACAAACCACACTTTCATGTCAATTGAATATTTTGAATTATTTAAATGGACATGTGTAAACCCAGCTTAAAAACCTGATAACTAACTTTTCTGGATATATACCCTATGTTGGCTTCGAGGATGGAAACAACAATTAGTTTATTAGCGTTAAGTTAGGCAGATCTAATTCTCTGATAACAAGAATCAACAGTCATCAGCACGGTACTTTTCTGCACTAATGTCTTAGAGTAAGTAAAATGGATGTCTCTTTGGGCACTACAGCAGATGCTTAACTCGAGTAGGAAAGCTGGATCAGGCTGAATACACTTTTTTAAAATAGAAAAACTTTATTGCATCTATTCACATAATTAAGCAAGTGACATACAGTGCAATCAGATCTAGCACTTCATAGCATTATTTTTTATAACATATAACCCATTATATAGTCAAATGTAACTTAAACATCATGACATTCGAGTTAAAATAATTTTTTGTATACATCCATCTGCCTAAATTACTATATGTTTTGAACTGCCTAATTTTGACAACCAATTTTCTAAACCCAGAGCAAAAGGCTGAGAACAGGAGACATCCTCATATATCTATCTCCTTCTGTCTTTCTCTCCATATAGCTATATATCCATATCTATATCTATCTATTTATAGGGTCCATATTAGAAGAGTGAACGCTTAAAATAGCGAACGCTCTTCTATCGAACTGAAGAACCCGAAACTTTAAAATGTCGAAGGCTTGGATCAGCGATTTTTTGCCCAGGGAAAAAAATCGTTAATCCAAAAAAAAAATAATGTACAAACAAAATAAAGTGGGAAACTTTGCCCCCACCCAATGTGGCCCCCCCCAACATAAATATACCAAATCTGAGATCGCACCACAGTGGAGAAAACAGCAAAGTCCTGAAAACGGCCCAGCGATTTTTTTTCCCAGGGAAAAAAATCGCTGTTCCATGCCTTTGACATTTTACGGTTTCGGGTTTTCAAGTTCGATAGAAGAGTGTTCACTATTTTAAGCGTTCGCTCTTATATATATATATATATATATATATATATATATATATATATATATATATATATATATAAATATACACACACACACACACAGACACACACACACACACACACACACACACACTGATCTACTTCAGTAGATCGAACATATTACAAGTTCGAACCAAATATAGCCGAGAACATATGTTCGAACTTGTAAGAGTTCGAACACTGAAGTAAAAAAAAAAAAGAAGAAAAAAAAAATTAAACTGTTGTAGCAGGGGGGCTACACCCCCCACACCCCCTTACTTAAATACACCAACTCCGAGATCGCACTACATTGCAGAAATGGGAAATTTTCCCGTTCCGCTCTGTATGCAGGTCTCCATTCAGTCAGTTCACTTTTAAATGTTCAAGGTTATGGTCTTGGCCATCGTCTTCGAACATTTAAAAGTTCGATCTTCCGAAGGGGACCCATACACACATATACACATAATTCTAAATTGCTGAGGAAAAGACACTTTTATTGAAAGATCAGATAAGTAATCAGAACTTTGTCTGTCAAGTGCTATTTTAATGTCCAAACTGAGAACAAATATTGGCTATGTGCCTTGCACATCTTTAATTAATATTAAGGATCTCAGAATATCATCAAATGTCCTCTCTTTTCCCAGAAAACAACTTTGGTCTACATCTCTGAATTCAGACAAAACTTTTCACTACATCTGTTACTATTATATGCAGGAAGACATTATAGTCATGGTTTTAAACTGAAATGAACATTTACAAGGATGGGAAGAGCATATTTCTATCTAATTTTAGTATGATTAGCATTCCTTCCTAATGACTAAACTAAAACACTATATAGCCATCAAGAATCTTGTTCATTAGTCCAAACTTGGAAACTACTTCACTTCCTAGTTTCCATACCTCTATCAGTTTACCATCAGTGGCAAATGATGCCCCCCCCTTTGATTACTGACAATCTGTTTAAGTTTGTCTAGCACTGTTGGGGTACTTTAATTGCTTCATCATGTCCTGATCTAACTTTACCAAGGCTAAGTCATCCAAACTGACACTAAGCACTTGAGGTGTATTGCTTCCTTTAGATTAAGAAGATAAAAAGAGCAAAATAAAAATTCCTAAAATTTATAATATTTCATTAAGCTACCTAAAAACTCCTCTCTCCAGTAAGATGTCCTCTTAGTTTAATACTACCCCCACTATTTTCTGTTGTCTATATCTCACTGACGGTTTTTAAAGCTTAAGATATATTTGCAAAATATAGACCCCTAATTCCCTCTGCAAATTTAATCTATCATCTAAAATCCATTAAACCTCTGCCCTTGCTCTATTTAACTGCAATGCTTCATCTAAAGTTAAAGCAGAATCTTAGACTACTGGGCCTTAACAGTTTCTTTCCTTTGATTATACTTATCTCTGTTTTGAGTGTCTTTGACTGTTTGCTTATATGTGCCCGAGTATTTCCATGTCACTTCTGTGATACTTCTTGTATAACTCAGCAAAGTCTCCTGAACTCAGTAAATCTATCATTTATCAACTGATAGTTCAGGAAATGCCAGTGCTTACTGAGAATATTATTTTTCACGATTTGCCAGACCAGATGAAGGTGAGAATGGTCAAAGAGCCCACCTTATTGGCCCCCACTTTATACATCTGTTCTGCAAGCAAGTAAATGTTATCAGTCCCGGGTGATTCCTAATGTTTAAATCAGTTCTAAGTAATTCTCCTCTCTTGTTTTCCTTGTTCCAATAATGTCCAGATATCTATGAGATGTAAATATTTAGTATATGAAAACATTTCCAGGTGCTTGTTAACTGAACTACTGTGGAATAAACTCTGTAAAATAATGATTTAAACAGTCCCATTTTCTCACAGTGAAAAAAATACAGTCGAACAAATTCAACAACTCTTGTGATTATATTAATATAACACATTTCCAAAGCAAAGAGTACCTGCTCATTATTAAACATGACTGTCTTGCTTCTACCTGCCAATAATAATGATATACTGGAAAACTAGGTCACTAAATGAGGCAAGTCCTCCCGTATCTATGAGAGGATCCCATAAAGAAGGCTCAGATTTCTGCCTCTCTCTTTACAAGTCTCCTCCTAATAACATAACATACGCTAACTGGTATTCATGCATATTGAATTGCTTTCCTTTTTTTTCTCATCCCAGTGGAAAGCAATCATATATCTGCTGCAAATAGATAAAGATATAATAACACTTAAAATGAGCACATAACATATACAAGTGTGTTGAGTACCAGTTCAAACTAATATTGATAACATCTTATCTGTATTTGGATACTACAATCAGGTTCAGTGTAATTAATCACAATTCATTTGATCAACTTGTGATTATTTGATCCCAAAATATCTAAAATCTTGTGAGGATACTGGCCAAAATAGTAACACACCCAAAATCGTAAAACATAAAAACCAAACTATGCAGGGGACAAGTCTCACACACCCCAGAACTACATATGCATCATATATGAGATTACCCAAACTTGGAAAAGAGAGAGAGAGAGAAAGGAAAACACAAAACTCATTTTCTTGCCTTTCTCCAAGTCTAGCTACCATGACAACATGTTGGGAATCTTTTTGGTTCAATGTCCTGAACATTGATTCACTATGCTTTTTTAAACAGTAGGGCTCACACATTGATCTCTTACTGAACACAATTCCTATAACCCTTCAAAGGAAAAGGTAAAACACCTTCTGGCAGAAATGTTCTAGTGTAATTTAGTTGTTGTTTAGTTATTTACTGCAAAACCTCATCATATAACTGCCAAGACACAGTTCACAGGTGTCAATTGCTTTTTACCCACGGCAGTTCAACTTAAGATGAAAAGTACCTGTCTAAATTAAATCTTCATCCACAAAACACATACTTTGTTCAGGCTTCTTCTTTCCCTACATCCTTAATAACAACATAACAGCTATAGTAACCTCTCCAGGATTTTGATAATATTGGAACTATTTTCAATAGTGTTGGGAGGTTAACATAACAGTTAAGGGTATTTACCTCACAGACACAAGATGCAGGGTTTGATTCTCAGCTTTGAAGGAAATTTAGGCTTAAATGGCCCTTCAAGGGCAGCTAACCTAGTACTTACTGATGTATTAACAATGAAACTGCAAACTCTGCCTTCCCATGGTAAACAGTAAATAGACCACTTAGCACATTATACATTTCAGCTTAAGACAACGATACTGTATCTAATATCACAGCCTAACATACAGTAATTAAATAAGAGAAAATGTATAACATTAATATCAGTATGACAAAAAAAACAAGCCCACTACCATGTCTTTAAACATTATCTCATTATGAAGTTGTTACTGAACCTGTCCTTCTTGTCTGCATTGTAAGTGATGCTCTTTCCCTGAAAACCATGCTGTGTCAGAATAACAGGAAGCTTCTCAAGCATCTGTGGCATTGTTTGACTGCTAGAACCTGTTAATCACCTCAGCTTTCCTTAAAAGCTTTTGCTCTAGAATCTGTATATTTTCTATAACCTCATCCATGTCTGTAAAATGTTTAGCAACTTTAGGAAGAAACACACTGAGTGTGGTTAGAAAATGCAATTTAAAAGAAAATCCTTTGGTTTTGGAAGTTCTTATTGTATTACGGAAAATGGCATTTTACAGCCATGTCATCACATAGTAGTCCTGCTGGACACACTTCACTCTCTATGCACTAATTGTCATTCCAGTCATCATAACCTGGACAAAATCCTTTCCTGTAGCACATATGTTTCGTGACTCACTAGGATGAGACAGGGAACTCTGTGGTTTCTCTGTCTGTGCTGCTTGATGTGCCCACCTCAACTTGATTTCAGTCTTAGGCATTTACATAGATCTGACATTTAGTTTTCCGATGTGGTTTAGGCAATCCCTTCCCGCTAAAGGGTTCACACTGGTTCTTACACATGTTATCAGTTTTGTCCAGCGGGATTGAAACCTGTCCTATTCTGAACTCCGTTCCCTGTTACAGTGACCCACCCCACCTCACTTGAAATCAGCACTGCAACCTGCGCTCTGCTGTGCAGTTTTACTCCACACATTGCCTTTCTCAAAAAACTATTCCTGTGTTGCTTCCACACACCTTCATGTGGTCAATGTATTCCTGAGGTCCATTATCACTAGCTCTCTCTGCTGTGCTTGCCTATATGGCAGTACATTCTGTGATCCACTACATTCAAATACTTTGCTGCGATCTGCTATGTTCAAATACCTAAGTTCCCTGTCATAACATGGTCTCCTGCAATATGATGACTGTGATTTTTATTATGCTAAAACGGGCCTCATACTACAGAAATTATGTTAGTAAGGTGGTGTAGCATGGATGTCTCTAAATTGTAGCAATATAGTGATGTATTATCAGCAATAGTCAATGCCACCATGATCATGTCTGCCAGTTCCCAGGCTGGATGGTCATGTGTATGTATACAAATGTATAGCCACTGCAAAGCCTGTGTCATTGCCTGGACTATATTAGTGTTTCTTTGTATCACACAGCCATACTGCCCAATAAAGGGTATCATGCTGTGTCCATTATGTATGCCCACTAGCCCACCCCTATTATTGTCCTCCTCATTCTGACCAACAGAGTGGATATGGCCTCTTCATGTGATGATTTCAGCAGGGCTCCCACTTGGTGAAGCCAGGAAACAAAGACCATCCTTCACCTGCTGCACAGGGACCATACAGAGTGCTTGCTGGGGAAGTATAATGGCCCCCTGCGTTAAACTAATGCACAGAACCAGCTTGGCAGGGTATTGAGTGATGTAATTGGCATCACTGCTTCTGGCAGTTAATGCAGGTACATGTACTGTGACCTGCAGAGGTGTCACCCAGACCTGTTCCTCCACTGGAAGACAGAAGTTAAGAAGAGGGAGCCACCTTCTTAGCATAAGTATTCTATAACTGGTGTATCACTGTAGATTCTGACTACCACCTGTAGCTGTAATTGCCTTTTGTTGTAAGGGATATGTTGTACTGATTACTTCTTGTTTTATACGTTTCAGTGGTTAAGGCAACTGAAGCCAGCCAAATGGCTTTTCTAAGGAGATGTGACATGCTGCCCAGGAAGTAAGGTAGGTGTAGATTATTTGATGTCTGTACTGTAGAAGTTTAATAAAATATCATTAACATATACTCATCTGTTGTATTTGTTGATCTTTTTTAATGTATTCTGTTCATACAGGGTCAGATATGGTACAGGCTGAGGTGAAACAGTGGCTTCTGAGACCTCAACATCGACTGACAAATGATCAACAACAACTCTTCAAATAATGCTGTCAAACTATACGGCTCACATACCTAATTCCATCCCCACTTGATATAACAAAAAACAAAAGAGAATCTACTGCAGACTGGCTTCTAACCAGCTCATCAAACAAAATAATCTCCGAAGGCTCCCTCCCTGACATTCTAAGTGACCACCAATCAACCTTTGCAATCAGAGACCACACCAACATACACAACCAGTTCCAAAATCTTTATACCCTTAAGAAAGATACTTTTATCTCAAACTTAAAACATTTTGACTAGAAGCTTCTATAAACATTCCCACTCGATAAAGTGGTAATTCTGTCCAATACTACCTTCCTCATTTCTTTAAGTGTATATACCCTTATTAGAGCAAAAATAATTAAATCATCCCCAGCACCCTGGCTGCCCAAGCAGATGAAACAGTTAATGAAGGGAAGGGACAAAGGTTGGAAAGCATAGAAAAATATAATTCTGACTCAATCCTGCTAACATTTAAGCAGCTCAGAAAGTTAACTAAACAAAAAGTAAAACATGATATGAAGGCATATTACATAAGTCAAAAAATTCCAATGTAAAGAAGCTAAACATTTCTGGTTCTCTGTTAACCACCTCCTATACCAGGGCTACATCACTGAATCCTCCAACCCTCCAACAAGTGAATCAAACAGTACAATCTCTCCAACTCAACCATTATTACATGCAAACAGTTGCCACTCTTCTGAAAAAACTCCACTCCTCTAAATGTCACAAGCTCCCCAACCAATAAAGTCCCTAGTACATCCCTCTCCTTAGGTGTGCCCCCACATATATGATCAAAAAATTCTTTGTTCAGTTAAAACCCACCACTATTGCCCCTAACAACATGCCCTTCAAGTATTGAAAACTTGCAACAGATACACTGGCATTGCCGATCTCTCTACTGATAAAGTGTTTCATAAAGTCAAGGTATGCACTTGTCCTACAGAAGAAAGCATATATACTGCCACTGCGTAAAGATGATAATTCAGCTGATCTCACTAACTACAGAACTATCACCAATCCTTTCCCTCTTATCTAACATGTTGGAAAAGTGCACACAATCACAACTCCTTAAGTTTGTCTTATACAGCCTGTTGTTTCAAACATTCTTCTACCCACCCCAGAGCACCACCACAGCCCTTCTTAATTTCACGTCAACCATAAATCAAAACAGAAATGAGGGTAATCTAGCATTGACAGTTTTCCCTGCCCTGTCAAATACATTTGTCATAGTACATACTCTACTTTTTCAAAGACTGCTTGCCTTCAGACTCACTGTTCCATTCTTCTCTTGATTTGTAAGTTACCTCAATGGAAGATCACAGACTTTAAAATGGAAAACCTCCTTCTCTTCCTTTTACACCATAACAGTTGGTATCTCCCAAAAATCCATTCTTGGACCAGTATTTTCAGCATATTTATAAACGATCTTCACAAAGCAAGTAAACACGCCACCATAATACAATACAATACACAGATTAAGCCCTTATGCTCTATCAAAAACCTAGACAAACTGTAACAAATCACCCAAGATTTATCTACATCTATTGAATCATGGCTCTTTAACTCTCAGCTGATGCTATTCACTCCAAAAAAACTTTCTAAACCAAAAACCTTCTTTGTATCAACTGCTTCAACCAAACCAGAATTAAGTTGTTAGGAGTCACTATGGATGAAACCCTAAAATTCAACCTCCACATAAAGAAGTAGTTTAAAACACCAGTCACTCGGTCCACTCTACAGAAACAAACCTTGCCTTACCCCTGCATAAAAAAACACTGGCCTCCACTTTCCTGCTCCCACCTCTTCTTGACACTGTCCCAATTCTGATCAATTTACAAACTCCACAATCCTTTTTTTTGGAGCAGTGCTTTAATAAAATAGCAACATTAAAACTAATATGCCAAAAAATTCCTGCCATTGTCTGACCCTTGAACAACTTCCATGGCTAGAACTACCACACTCCTTATCTCTCTCTCTCCCGATAAGGAATCAGATACACTCCTCTCCTGCCTAGTTCCAACCAGTATACTATAATGTTACTCCCAAACTGACTTCCACATTCTACAGATAAAGTTATCTTCCACATAGTGATATCGTACAGTACTGTTGGAGACTCCTTATACTCTTCATATGTCTCCAGAATGTCAAATGCCTTGTCTCTGGCTCTCAGACAAAAATCCTTAAACATAGCTTTTTCAAACTGAATTTAAACAACCATCTGAAGGACTCTTGGCTCTGCTCCTGCTCTCCTCCTGTCTGAATACTAACTCCTATCTGAATACTCTCATTCTAGGACCCTCTAATTAATTCCTGTTACTCTCTACTCTGTCAACTCCTTTCCATACACCCTTAACCTTTTTCTGTTTTCATAACATTACATGTTTGCTGTACTTTCTGAAATATATCTCTGTTTATGTCACTATTAACACATGACATAATTGCTGATACGTCACATGACATGATTACATTGCATTATTTATTCTTAGATACTTGAAACTGCTTGGTAAGCATTGTACTTGACATGGTTATTGTTTACATTTAAAACTTTACATGATTGATGTGAAAGCTCTACAACCATTGCCCTTTTCACAGTACTATTGAGACGTCACTACTAATCAGTGTGCTGATGGTAGACTGATGTCCCCAGCTGTTTGGCTTTACAGCACTAACTTAATTGATGCAGTGTCCTTGCCGTAAAGGGTGTGCTTTGGTCAGTATGCATGTGCTTAGGATACCTATTTTGGAGAATAACAGTAGCAGTTATCACACAATAACATTATCGCTAATTTTGCATAATGCCACTATTTCTGGAGATTAAGTAGCATAGTCCATTATGACAAGTATGTACTGATACCCATTGTTGGATTTTAGTGATAGCCCCATGATGTCCATAGTAATATGTTCAAAAGGTACTTTTGTAATAAGCACTAGGATCAAGGGACTTTGATATCCTGGATGGGTTGCAGTTTCTAATATTCTAGACAAAATGCACAGATGTTTTCTATATATTCCATTATGCCTGGCTAGTACAATCTGACTAGTATCATTCCCTTAGTTTCGTCTATTCCTGGTGACCTCCTAACATGTGACTAGGGATAGAATCATTACTTTTGTCCTATAAGATTTTGACATTAGTTACAGAAGCAGGATTTCTTCCCTAAATGTACTTAATCTATATAAGTGGTCATCTTTTAACCAAAATAGCAGTATAAAGTAACTGGATCATCCTGTTAAATGTCTTCCAGTACAACCATAAGTATATTTTCTTTTGCTGTAAAGTGTCATCAGCCTAGTGTGTGTTTTTAGAGTTTAGGAGGCTTATTTGTAAGTCCATTAACTTGAGATGACTCCTTTCAGTAACCTGCCATAATGCAGAAATTGTAGTTTCAAACCCCAAAATACTGGCCCTGCAACTTCTTCTACATCATCATTTGCAAAAGACAGTTCTAAACAGAAATCACTTTCCACTTCTTGCTTACCATAACAGGCCTCTTGAGAGCACTCCTTTTTGTAGGCCGCTCTCCCCTACCTTAATTTGATTTGTTATCACTCTCTTACTTCTTTTCTCTGTGTTATGCTGTCTTTTGACTTCAAATTGTTTCTCAGAATGGGTTTATGTCAGAAGATCAAGTTTTCAGAAACTCAAACTTCATATGGTCATGACCATATGTTCGATTATCTGAAAACTCGAACAAAACTAAACAACAAAAATCTACATTTTGGTAGGAGGGCAAACCCCCTGCACCCCCCACACACCCTGCAAATTATATATAACAACTATGAAATTGCACTACAGTGGGAAAAGTGTAAATTCCCCAATCCACTCTGTACTGTAATGTCCATTCAAGTATTTTGAGTTTTCAAAAAGTCGAGCATATGACCAAGACCATATGAAGAAGTTTGATTTTCTGAAAACTCAATCATCTCACATAAACCCTTCAGAATACAATTTGCAGCCAGTTTTACATTGTTCTTGGTTTACATATTCCTGCTGCTTGCAGTCTACCTTTCAGTAAATTGTCTGTTTTACACTACTAGAAATTGACTCAGAAATCTGAATTCTCCTTCTTATGTCAATTTCTGCATACATTTTTTCCCCTGAGGGTCCTCACTCAAGCACCTTTCTATTTCAGTTTCTGTGCTAATTTTTTTTTGCAATTCTCTATGCTGACTTCTGTCTTATACTGATTTTTTTTACTTCAAAATGTCCTATTTTAATAGCACATAACAACACTGTGACCTCCCCAACATTTCTATCAAATTAGCATATTACTTGTTACTTTTTTTTTACAGGAAAAAGGTATATTTTTTAAACTACAGTTTTAGTCTTGCCAGCAAACAATTCAATTTAAACATTGAAACATTAACTGATATGGGTTTGTTAATCATCAAAATATAATTCATTCAACAAAGTTCAGCAGAGAAGAAAGATTTTTTTTATTGTAATAGTACACACATACATGGGAGAATAAGCAGTCAAGGTCTTGCTTTCCCGAACAAAGGAACTACAGACATTCTTATACTGTAAAAGCTTCTCTAAGCAAACATTTTGTTATCTATCAGACTATAGACACTGACCAATTAAAACTAAACACCTCTATGTTGTTGTGCATACTAAGAAGCTACAAACCCTTTATCTAAGCTCTCCTTTATAGCTTCATAGGTTTATAGGTGTGTACTAGGCTAATGGCACTGGAGCCTATACAGGCCTAGCCCATAGGAGTATCCTGGCATCGTGCCACTCGACCTCAGTTCCAGGTGCCTCTGTCGAGTAGAACCACTGGAGTGATCCCTGGGGTGAATTTTCTATTTCCCATCCAGTCATGAAGATTTCTCTTGAAGAGGGCCAGTGAGGTGCTCTGTTTGACATGTATGGGAAGTCTACTCCATAGCATGGGCAGTCTCTGGGTTATGAACCTGTCCCTCCAGCATCTTCTGTTGATTGTGGTAATGAGGTTGAGGTCTCAGGAGCATGTGGTGTGGAGGGATTGGGATTTCCTGAGATGTAGCATTTCTAACAGAGCTGCGTCAGACATGGCTTTGTAAGTCAAGCAGAGATCGCCTCTAAGTAGGTGATATGAGACAGAGAATAGTTTGAGTTTTTTAGTCTGTCCATATAGGACAAGTGTTTAAAGCTTAGGATTCACTTCTGAGGTACTTTTGCAGCCTCTCCAGTTGTTGCAGGTGTCTAGTGAGGTACATGCCAAATGGGGCATTGTACTCGATGATTGACCTAATGAGGGAAGAGTAGAGGGAGACAATGACCTCTTTCTTCCTGGATTCAAAACCCTTAGTAATGAGATGTGCCACATAGAAGGACTTTCTGACCACAGTGGCAATGTGGTGGTCAAAAGAGAGGTTGCTGTCAACCTGTGTTCCCAGATCTCTTATAACACCTTCTGTGTTCAGTGGACTACCATCAATGTGGTAATTCATGGGAACTGGGTTTTTCCCAAAGGGGATGGTGACACATTTTTTGGCATTGAGATTAAGGCCATGGTTCTGACACCAGTTGTTGGTCTCAGTGAGGCCTTTCTGTAGGATGTCAACATCACTTGGGGAATTAATAATAGCTCCCAACTTACAATCATTTGCAAACTTTGTCAGCCAGAGTCCCTTCATGTTGGCCTGGGCTTCAGAGAAGTAGATACCAAACAGGAGAGGACCCAGGTCCAAAACTCTGTGGGATTCCACACATGACTGGTCGGCAGTCTGACTCTGAGTCAGCTACTTTCATACTGTGGGTTCTAGCTGTGAACCAGTTTGTAACCCACCTAGTGATATAGGGGTTGATGCCGAGCTTAGTGAGTTTTTCTATGATTCCTGAGTGGGGAATGGTATCAAAGGCCTTGGCCAGATCAAGGTAGGCTGTATAAACCACCTTGCCTTCATCCATAGCTCTGGTGACTGACTCAAAGAAGTCAACCAGGTTGAGCAGGCATGATCTACCCTACACAAAACCAAACTTTGTGGGATCCAGAGTTTGGAGATTCCCTATATCCTTGTTTATTAGGTCCATGATAATACATTCCATAGCTTTGCATATCAGACTTGTCAGGCTAATGGGGTGATAGTTCCCAGGGTCTGTAGTTGCTCCTCTTTTATGGAGAGGGATGACTGTAGCAGTGTGCCATTCGGTAGGGACAAAGGGTGAGGTGAGACTGTGATTGAACAGGGCACACAGGTGAGGTGCCAATTCACTCTGTAGTTTATGTAAAACACAGCCAGGGATATTGTCACATCCCATAGAAGCTGTATTCTTGGCCTTGGACAGTGCTGTTTTAACCTGTACAGCAGTAATACTGGGTGCCTGGCAATCTACTGGTATTGTGATTGGTTCTTTGGTAGGGGAGAGAAGGGTAACATTGGCACTTAATCTGTCACCCAGTATATTGGCAGTATCTGTTGGTTTGGTATAGGAGGTACCATTGTGCAGTTGCTCAGAGCAAATCTGGGTATTGCCATGGAGATTCTTTACATAACTATATAAGGCCTTGTGTTTGTCTTTATTATCTGCTGAAATTCTGTTTTCATAGCTAGCTTTAGAGGATTTGCTGAGGGATCTCAACTTTTTGTTGAGGCTGATAAGGGAGATTTTCCAGTCTTGGGACTTAACCTTATTCCACATCAGTTTCCTCCTTCTGTTGTAGAGTTTGTTTATGGCAGGGGACCACCAGATTGGCTTCCTTTTTTTGGAGGAGAGCATCTTGGTTCTATTGAGTATGGTGAGATCCATGCATTTGTGTACGTGTTCATACAGTGAATTAGTGTATGATTTGGTGGTCATGCAACTATTCTCCATTTCCATGGGTGCTGTGATGTTAACCACCTCTGTTTTTAGGAGCCCAAAGTTAGCTTTGGAGAAGTTTTTCATGGTGGTTACCTTTGCAGGAGGGGGGGGGGTGGATTTCCAAGGTGATTAGTTTGTGGTCAGATCTAACCAGGGAGGTGTTGACTATTGGTGTAGAGCAACGGTCGCCCATGTTAGTAATGACGAGGTCAAGGATGTCGCTACCCTTATTAGGCATAGATTCCAGTCTTCCATGTTTTCACTAGGAAATGCCAAGAAAGTAGAAAAAAATCCAAGATGCTCTCAGGATCCATACTGCAATAAGATGCAGTCTTCCATCAAAGAAAAAGTATTATGCAAAACACCTAACCATTTCTTTATTTTCACACTTTTGTGAAGCATCACATAGGTCAAATGATTTTTAATGATTGGACAGTAAGTTTTCAAATAGTAGACACTTTTTCACATGCAAGCAAACAATCTTCACATGCAATTTCCTTATGTCCTTCACATGCACAATGCTTGTATAAATGATTGGCAAAAATAGTTTAATGAATAATAAACACTTGTAGATCTAGATGGAATTGAGAAGCAGTTTGAATACTTTTTAATCTTATTTTCTGTTTTAAATATGTGGTCATAGATTTGCTCAAAACATTTTAGTGTACTTTCTTCATTATCTTCCTCCTCATCATAATCATCATAATTCTCTTTGACAGTGGTCAGTGGCAGTTTTTCACTTTCATTTTTAATATGAATATTTTGCAATTTGATACTTTTTCTAGATGTAAAAAGCTTTATGATTGTTACTCTACATATAAATAACATCATGCATTAAAGAAGTATTATAAGATAAATAAGTCTAAACATTTTCAAAAGACCCCTCCCCATCCTAAAAATGAGCTTGTTAACCATGCCAACTGAGAGTGGTCTGCTTCATTTGCATGTGACAATTCCACAACTTTCTAAATAATTTCCAGATGACTATGAATGACATGTTCATTATCTGGAATAAACAAGCAGCAACCTGGAGGAGTGCACACATACTCCACTTAGAAGCAAGGATGAAGTCAAGCAGCATTCAGTTCATAGGATCATAGATTAGTACTAGGCTAACTGCCCTTGTGGGCCATTTTAAGCCTAGCCTATTAACACATGTGAGAATCAAACCCTGCACCTTGTACCTGTAAGGCAAATATCTTAACCATTATGCCAACCTCCCTCTAGTTTGCAATACTTTACTATAAATGGCAGACATTTCAGTAGTAATCTGATTTACTGATTCCAAATTTGCATTGCTCAACACGTCTAACAATTTAAACAGCTTTCTTAATTCCAAAATTGATTTTTGCCTATGGAGACAGGTAAAATACCTGCTCCTGAAATTATATCATCACTCAAGTCCATGTGTGACAGTCCTTTGAACGCAGTCTGTTCTAAAGCATGATGATAAATGCAAGAAGCATCTATTTTTCCAACTAGATTTTTGATGTTTTCCCTTCCTCTTCCAGCGAACATTGCAAATTGTCCCACTCTGAAAAGTCTCCATAAGTTGAATGGCTTGAATAACATGGCCAGTGTAACAACATCCCGACCAGTCTGCTGGCAACCATGGATAAGTCTGATCTTCACAAATATCAGGCCATTCATGCAATGTGGCCATACCCTGTTCTCCGGCTGTATTATACATTCACCTGGTAATTTTGCAGCCACTCCACCCAACAAAAATGTTCCACTTTTAACCTAACACATATGTCCTTTGACGGTCACTGATAAATGTACTGGAATAAAGAGGGGGCAATTTTATGCCAATAATTATTTCTGCCACAAAAAAAAGAACAGAATTATTAATGCCACTTTTACATTTATAGGTTTATAGGTTTATAGATTAGTAAGACTCAAACCCTGAACTTTGTGTTTGTAAGGCAAACACCTTAACCCTTAGGCCAACCTCCCAACCTCAGAACTGCTCCAAATTCTGCTCCTGCTTCTGGTTCTTTTGCTGGTACCAGAAACAAAGGAATACTCTCATTACGTGCAGTCAGTATATGTACACACACCCAGCAATTACTAACATTCATTGTATCAGCATACATATGCAGTGTGTCAGAAATAGTATTAAACTCAGGATGCTAGTCTGGAGAACATTGTTCATTTCTAACAAAATACTTATTTTTGATACAACAATTGTTCAGTACTTACAGTTTTGATGGCTTCTGATGAAAGAAGAAAATTCAACAAAAGAATGATGAATACCAGTACAGTTGTTCTGATAATGAGTCCATATGAATATGGTTAAGGGCAAGTCTGTAGAGGATTCTCAAGGAATTGCAAAAAAGGGTGATTCACTTTCTTTTTATAGCTCATATATTATCGATTTCCAAACAAACTCCAAATTGAGTCCTGTACTGATAGAAGTCCTATGAGTGCCGCTTAATCACCTGACTCATCTTTCGAATTCTGGGTCACTTTCCACTCGCTTCTCATTAATGGCAAAACTGCTGGATCACTAGGCCTCACTTCTGGCCACATTGGTTTCCCTGATTTTACGTCTGGTACAAGATGTGAGAGGTTCATCATCAGGGATGTGTGGAATAATCTTGGCAACATTTCACTGAAATTGGTCATTAGGCAGGACCTTCCTGACATGTGAGACGTGAATCCAAGTGGGCAATCCTTCACAGTGAACAGCAGTAGCTATTGTACAAAAACTCAGTAAGGGTAATTTCTATCTAGGTTTGAGGGTATGGTGTCTGGAGAAATACCTAATGTACACCCAGTCCTCAGGGACAACATCATGGCAGGAATTGGATTTGGTTGTTGTTGAGCTGCAAAGACCTGCAGATGAATATGCTGTAGAACAGAAATAAAAGACTTGCAATAAAGACAAAATAGATTCCTCAACATCTTGTAACTCCATATTACTAGGCAATGGTGTAGCTGGCATTTTCATGACTCACCCCATAACAATTTCATGGGTAGAGTACTTTCTATAAGAGCTAATCACACTACAAATACTAAATAATACTAGATGCAAAGCTTCTGCCCATTTAAGGCCAGTCACACAGTTTTGGAATTCTAATTTTCAAAGTTTCCTTCATTCTTTCAACAATTCCTGAAGCATACGGTCTGTGTGGACAATGATATTGTATGTTCACTTTCATGACTTTAAAATGAGACCCCTATCTGATTGATTACAACAAGGTACACCAAACCTGGGTATGATCTCATGCAGCAGTTTCTTGGCAACCATAGTCCCATCACTTCTAACACAGGGATAAGCTTAAACCCATCCACAAAAAAAAAAATCTGCAATTACTAAAATGTTCTTGATTTTTGATATTGAAGGAATTCAATAAAATCCCAGGGTAATCCTATGGGCTAGGCCTGTAAAGGCCCCAGGGCCATTAGCCTAGTACACACCTATGAACCTAAAAAAGGTCCCCATGACTTTTTTAACTACTACATAGGGACAGGAACACTTTTTGACAAATCATACTGAACACATACTGAACCAGTATTTACAAAATGATGAATGACTTTGGAGATGTAAGGGTTATACCAGTCAGTCAATACTTGTCATATTAATGCATTTTTTACCAAATGAGAGGACCAGTGATAATCCTGTACCAATTGGACTAGACAACATCATGGAACAACTACTAACCTGACATCCAGATGGTGGAGTAATGAGTTTGGGGAGTGGCTGCAGCCATCACACACCCCCTTACCTTTTTGAAGTCATCAGCTTGATTTTGAAAAGACAACATTTCCTGTAAAGAAACTGGTGTATTAGTCAGTTGCAGATGCTGCAAAAATGAAGCCTGGACAGGATAAGACAATGCAGCTTGTCAGATCATCATGTCAGCAAATCCATTTGCTTTTGAAATATACGAACCATTAGTCTTATGAGGAGCTCACTTAACCACAGCTATTTCCCTAGGAACCAAAGTGAGTTCCTGATGATGTTATAAACCCTTTTTCCTCTCCAAAGTGTCTCAAAATCATGGACTACCCCATAGTCATAACACAAATGTGTAAAAATCATAACTGCTCTGTCCTTTGTTAAGTTGCATGCTTCAGTAATGACTACAAGTTCAGCTATTTGACCAGAAACATTTCTGCTCAGCTGTCCAGTCAATAATACTTGGCTTGCTGTACAAATGGAAAATGCTGCCAAAAGCACACCATCTTATCTTTGAATACAAGAGCCATCAACAAATAGAAGAAATTCAGAATTTAGTAGTGGAACATTTAGAGCTGATCTAGGCGGAATCACATGGTTAACAAAAAACGTGCAATCATGAGGTTCACATTCATCTACTGTAGGGATTAAGGAAGCAGGGTTAAGAAGGCGACATCTAATATTCTGCAAAGAAGAATTATTTAGTAAAGATAATTCATATTCATACAATCTAGAGGCTGACAAATACTATGTCTTAGTTGTCAACAGCAATGCTTCTACAGACTGCAGAACTGCCATAAAAGTTTCATGCCCGACAGTTGGAGCAGTTGCCATTTCTACAATGAGTGCCATTGCAGCCACTGCCCAAAGGCAAAGGGATGGGCTGCAGGTACAGGATCAGGATTTGTATGAAAATAAGCAACTGTTCTAAAACCATCATTTCTACATTGTGTTAATAATCCTATTCAACTTTATTTTTTCACAGCAGGTTAGAAAACATTTCTTTTGAGTACTGAGGTAGCCCAGGAGCAGAAGGATCTGAAGGCAAGGTTTTTAGCTGAACAAAAGTCTGCTCATGATGTTCTTGCCAAAGCAAGGGATCAGGGGTGTCTTTTTTTTCAGTAACTCTAACAAAGGCTTTACTGCTTCTTTATAATTTGAAATCTGTTGTTGGCGGTAACCTGTCAATCCCAAAAAAAGCTTACAGTTGTTTCGACATTGTAGGTGGTGATGCAGCTTGAATAGCAGAAACACCTGAAGGCATAATCTGTCAAGATCCTTCTGAAATAAGATGTCCTAAGTACTGGACCTGTGGTTTCCACAACTGCAGTTCTGCCTTGTTAACCTTGAACCCCAAATCTGCTAATATAGTCAAAAGAAAAACAGTATCCTGAGGACAGCAAGAATAAGAATGAGAAACCACATACTATATTAAAATGGACCCATGGGGAAGATGAATTCTATATAATTGTTTTTCTTTTCACTAGAAAAAAAGGGTAGGGGATTTTACATATCTTTGATGTAATCTTATCCATATATATTGTTGCCCTCTGTAAGCAAAGGCAAACAAATACTGGCTATCTGGGTGATTATGACCAGAGAAGAAAGCAGAGGAGGTATCAAACACTGAAAAGGTGGTAGCTGTCGAAGGGATAGAACTTAGTATGGTAGCCAGATTGAACACTACGCAACAAGTAGGTACTCCTATCGCATTCGCTGCTCTTAAATCTTGTACAAACCTGTAGGCATCCTTACCCAGTTTCTTAGCTGGTAATACAGGTGTATTACACAGGCTTCTAATAGAGACTATGATTCCTTGCTGAAGTAGCACAGGGAAAATAGGTCTGATTCCTTTCTGTGCCTCCACTGGTAAGGGGCATTAGACTACCATTGGTTGAGATTCATAATGCTTTACAATCACCCTAATTAGTTCTGCATATTTTTATGGGTCCTACCTTTTTGTCATGAATACTCCACATTTGTGTGGGAATAGCTTTAAGTCCCTCCAAATCAGTCACACTGGAGGTCTGCTCTGATCAAAGTACTGCAAAGAGTGTATCTTCATCTGAACAAATATTGGCTGAATACAGACCCAGTGGGAAAGGCTCAGTCAGGATATCTAAACAGATTCTATCTAGAGTGGAAAACATGCTACACCTGAATTTACAGAGCAAATCTCTACTTAGTAGATTTAAAGGGGCAGAATTTCCAAATTAAAAGCATATCTATCTTGTAATGGTCCCATTTGAAATGGGACAGACTCTGTCTCTAGGTAATCCAAGGGAATCCCAGAGACCCCCTCACCTGGGACAGATTTTGTAGAAAGTGTGAGGGTTTTGTATTATATGAATCCATGTGTCCCTCATTGACAGGGGTGACAGGTGCTAACTGAGGTTTCTTTTTTGGGATAAACAAACTCTTGGTTATGCTTGTAAGGGCCCTAGGGCCATTAGCCTAGAAACCTTCTATAAACCTATGATCCAATTAAGTTATCATAAATTGAGTTGCTCCTTTGTCATAAGAAACAGAAGAGTAGAAGTGTACACAGTAATTCAACAGTTACCAAGGCAAATATTTGCGTGTGCCCTGTTCATGGCTGTCCTGTTGATCTTGCTGCCATGTTGGAGGTTGCCAAGCAATACTCCAAGTTGGAGGTTGTCTCCTCACCCATTGTAGGGCTTGGACACTGGACTGACTTGTAGGCTGAAAGGGCAGATTTGTTCACTGAAGAAAAGATACATTCATTACACCAATACCTGCTTTGGCCACAATTAAAACAAGGGTTGGTATGTGGCACACTTTGCTGGGTTTGGGGCAAAGCAGGATTGTAAAGGTTCAGTGGAAACTGTCCTGGGGTTTGTTGTTGGAAAAATCAAAATCTACCTTTTCCTCCCCTGGACCTTTGGTTGTGCCCCCTCCCCCATGAATTAGTATCAAACCATTGAAGTCAAACATCAATTAATTTATTTTGTTGTTCTTTCTCTTCTCTGACAATATGATATGCTACATATTGTTCCTAATTAATAATTTCATGTATGCCTAAACTAGTCCAATTTAAACAAATATTGTTGATTTGATTTTGTATGGGTGGCAATAAGTCTTTTACAAATGCTGCTTGGTTCTGGTTGTCCTAAAAAAGCCTCAAATGCATCTATCATTCACTGCAAATACTATATACATGATATGTTTGTTTTCCTAGTGTATAATGGCTTTGATACATGCCCGGTTTTGTATTGGAGGGCATGCCACAATTATTGCCTTTAATAAATTATCTCTTAGAGTTAAAAATCTTTCATCTGAATGCTCTGAAATGGTGTCACCCATTTTCAATTTCTCCTATATCTTTTTGAAAATATCTGGAGGAGTAGAAGCCTTCAAGTCTGCACACAAATCTTCAGTTGTAGGATTATATAATTGCATGTCCTTCTAAAATCTTTTTATATTTGGCTGAATGTGTTTGAATGAGATGAATAAAGTCTACAGTAGTTTGAAAATCTACTGAAGGCCAAGGGCAGACCACTCTTCTAGTGGGCTCAGCATCACTGTCCCAGGCTGATGCAGGGTTAAATGCCTCTCTCAAAGGGTGAATCTAAATATTATGTGGTAAAGTTGTGGCAGGGGTAGTATCGTCAGATGATGAGCCAGAAGCTGATGCATCCTTGGAAATTGTTTGGAGGTGGGTTCCACCTGTACTCTTCCCCATCAATAACTACTGGGAATTGAATAAATAACCTCTTAAATTTCTTTATGGCAGCTATTTTACTAGAGGCAGTGCTTTTTCCAAATTGTTTAAGTTTGCCTACGCATTTTCTATCAGAAGCCCACTTCTGTTTGGAATGAAAATGTTTACTTCCATTTGCTATTCTCATTAACTTTTGGTCAACATTTGAAGCAGTGTATAAACAAAACCTTTAGGGTAGGCTGATGCACTAGAAGTGACCTGGAAGGTAGAATTATTGGGGGGGAATAGTAGAGGGGTTATGTCTGAGTCATCTCCTTGCTATCTGTGTTCCCAGAGACAGGGGTTTTCTGCTGCATGAAAGGCAGGTTGGTCAACATAAGAAGGAAGGGAGGCAAAGAGGATCTGGGCCAGTCATTGTCGCAAGAGTCTGGTTGAGTTATCTTTAACTTTTCTAATTGCTTTAAAGGATAAAGTCCCCAAGTATTTCACAGAGTTTCTACTGCAAATTTCTGTAATGTGTTCCACCTGTACTCTTAGTTCTATTAGCTGCCTGCAGTTGTGTTTTTAATTTTGCAGAATTTCTGCAGAACTGCAAGAACTGCATGGTAAATTGGAAAATCTGTTGTTTAAAGAAACTAGTGTTCGTTTTTACATTCTGAGCTTGAAAACATATTTAGAACTGAGTATTGCACTGAGGGGCTTCAGAGCTTTTAAAAGCTCCAGCACTCTATTTAATCTTAATAGTGAGGGCGATAAGGCATTTAAAGCCTGATGAGTTGCTGTGGAACATCCATGTGCAAAGGAGTAGGTTCATATTTTGATAGAGAGGGACTCAAAAGAAAATTAAGGAGGACATTTTATCAGTGTGTTGAGAGTTGAATAAACAAATGGACACCTTGAGAATGGACAGTTTATTGGCAGAAATTAATATAAAGCTGAATAGTTATCAGACAGAACTCACAGAATGCAAGAAAAACAAACTTAAAAGAGACTTAAAAGATTATAATTTGGACAGAGCATTTATATGGAAATGCAAATCACATGTTGCGATGTCAGTAGGCAGAAGCAAGAAACCCCCCTCAGTTTCTGGCTGCGGAAGGAAAAAATGAGGGAGGAGGTTTTCCATCATTGCTATGGTAGGGAATCCATCAGTTTTAGGACAATGTTTCAGCAGGGTAACAACAATATGGTAAGAAAAGAAACAAAAAAGGTTGGGGACAATGCAAAAATACAGAAAGATAATCAGAAGGTACAAGTAATAAAAAGACCAGATGGTACTGATGTGTTTAAAATGATAAGACTCTTTTAGATGCGGTAGTTTTGAACTTATCTGATATAAATGTTCCTGAAGCGGCTTTATCAGTTCTGAATGTGGGCCTTACATTTATACTGACTGTATTACCCCATTTACACATTTTGAAAAGTGAAGTTTTTTGTCTCTCTAGTAAACTGCATCTTCTTGACTTTTATGAGAAATAAACTGATAATATGGACTTAGAATTTAGTGGTAGTGCGGCTACTTAATTTTCTTCATGCGTTTCAGAGGAAGAACAGTTGGAGAACAAAGCAGTACAATGGTTACAGTGTTTTAGATACCAGTAAGATTAAATTTGATACTATGTTTCACTAATGAAAAGATTCAAAGTTTTCCAACAGTTTTGAATCATAGTATTGAAGAAGTTTTTAATAATTTCTTAAGGGCTAAGAATCTGTTCAATTTAATTTAAGTAAGGATCAATGGCTCGCCTTTAAGATGATCAACAATGACTATAGGTTAGTCATTAAACTTGCCGATAAAGGTAATAAAATTGTTATTTTAACTCATGCTCAGTATGCTAATATGTGCTATGAACAATTAATGATGCTGAGGTATATGAAAAGAGCAGTGCAAATACGTATGATGAATCAGAATCAGTGAAACAGTATCTTGAGTTATTAAATAAGGGAAATTCAAACAAGATTTGGAAAGAAAGTTTAATGTATCAAACACATGTATAGTGACCTTTTATCATCTCCCAAAGATACATGTGTTGGACGGCGCAGTGGTGCAGCGGTAGCATTGTCGCCTCAAAGCAAGAGTTTCTCCGGTTCAGTTCTCGGCTGGGTTGCCTTCAGTGGGGAGTCTGTATGTCCTCCTGCGTTCGTGTGGGTTTCCTCCGTGTGCTCTGGTTTCCTCCCACATTCAAAGACATGCATCTGGAGCATTTTTCTCCGGGTCTCCACTGAAAATTAGCTACGTTCCAAATCGGACTTTCCTGGTTAACAAATGTTAAATAAAAATAAATAAATAAAAATACATAAATGACTTAATAATTTAAGTGGTTGGCCCATTGTTTCAGCAAGAAAATATTTTTTATGCAATTGGAGATATTTTTACATGAATTCTTAATGCCTTATGTTAAGAAAATTCCTTCATATATTAAGGACAACCATGACTTTTAGAAAAGATTAAGAATATTAAATAGAATGTAAATATGTACTAGCTGTCCTTTGATGTTAAACGTTTGTATACCAATATAAAACACCCAATAGGAGTACAGGCCCTATATTATTTTTTGGGAGACACTTCATTATTTAATTATATTGTAGAACTGGTGTTGTTTTGTCTTCAAAATAATTTTTTTACCTTTAATGGAGAAATATTTCATCAAATTCAAGACACTGCTATGGGGCGGCCTTTGTCCCCATGTATGCCAACTTAATTATGGCTAAGTTTGAATTAGAATCTTTATATCAACATTTATTTTATAGAACATTTGTAATCAAGTATTTTTGTTACATTGATGACCTTATTTCTTATGTGATGGAGGTAAAAATGAAGTGCAACAATTTATTCAAGATGTACAGTCAAATCATTTTAATTTCCAGTTTGATGGTATACAAATGGGGAGGCAGGTTACTTTTTTTAGATTTGGATTTATGTGGATAAGTGGAAAAGGAAATTTGCACTTCAATACATAGGAAACTGGAAGGGGGGAATATGTTTTATATGGTAATAGCTTCCACCCTCCACATTTAATATCTGCACTACCTTATAATGAACGTTTATGTTTAAATAGATTATGTAACTACAATGATGTTTTTGAGAGACAGATTCAGTTTACAGCTGACATGTTCATTAATAGGATATAGTAAAGAAATGGTAGATAATTCAGTATTGAAAGTGTTAAACATACGTTATGGTAATGGTTTAGTAGTAAATGGAAATGAAGTACTCAATAAAATATTGAATAACAGGTAGTTTTGTTGGAAGTATGATTTAAGCAGAAAATATAGGAATGAGTGTAAACATATTTATTTTGTTACAATTTACAATATTTTGAGTGAGCAGGTGATTAAGTTATTAAAATATTATTGCCCTGTTATATCTAGGGATACATTTTTGGGGGGGTTTAGTTAGTGGTTTCTTCCTTATATCCTACAAGAGAGGATGCAATTTAGCAGACATAGCAGTTCACAGCAGATTTATTCCACCTAATACTGCTTTATGTGGGGATATCCCTTTAAGGAATGGTACGTTTAAATGCAAAAAATGTTCTGTTTGTAAATACATAGTGAATAAGTTTTCAGAGATAAATGGGATGAAGTTTTATCCTAAAAACAGTTTTACATGCAATACTGAGGGAATAATATATATTTTAAAATATTCATGTCAGTTATTTTATGTTGGGGAAAGTTGTATGTCTTTTAAAGTTCGCTTGCAGGAACATATAAGGGATATTAAAAATAAGAAGTTGGAAAGCCCTTTAGGTTTACATTTTGAACAGTTCTATGATGCCAATCCAGATTGCTTAAAAGGCTGTATTTTAGAGAAAGTAAATGTGGAACTGGGGGAATATGCTAACATAAAGGATAAGTTGTATAAAGAAACATTGTTTACTTTAAAGGATAAGACATTGGAACCATTAGGATTGAATAAGGAATGTAATTGGAATTACTTGATTAATTACACCTGTTTTATTGTTTGTTTTTTAATTGTGGAACTATATAGGTTCATAGGTAGGCACTAGGCTATTGGCCCTAGGGCCTATATATGCCTAGCCAAATGGTACCCTGGCTTTTGCCAACCAAGAAAATTATTTTCCTGTGCTCCTGTGAAGCAGAGCCACAGAAGTGATCCCTGGGGTGAATTTCCTATCTCCCATCCAATCATAAAGATTTTTCTTGAAGAGTGCTAATGAGGAGCTTTGTTTGATATAGATATGTAGTCTGTTCCAGAGTATGGGAAGTCTCTGGGACAGGAATCTATCCCTCCAGCATGTTTTGTTTATTGTGGTGACAAGGTTTAGGTCCCTAGAGCATGTAACTTGGAGGGATTGGGACTTCTTTATGTGGAGCATGTCCAACAGCTCTGGGTTTGACATAGCTTTGTATGTTAGGCAGAGATCGCCTCTGAGTAGACGATATGTGACAGAGTAAAGCTGGAGTTTTTTGAGATGGTCTGCGTAAGGCATCTGTTTGAGGCTGGTAATCCTCTTTGTAAGTTATTTTTGGGGCCTTTCCAGTTGTTGTAGATGTCTTGTGAGGTACATACCAAAAGGGGCGTTGTACTCTATAATGGGTCTAATGAGTGATGAGTAGAGGGGAACAATGACCTCTTTTTTCCTGGATGAGAAACCTTTTGTGATGAGGTGTGCCACGTAGAAGGATTCCCTGACTACTGTGGCGATGTGATTATCAAAGGAGAGACTACTGTCCACCTGTGTCCCAAGGTCTCTTATCACACTTTCGGCATTAAGTAGACTACCGCCTATGTGGTAGTTCATGGGTACAGAGTTTTTACCCAAAGGGATCACAATGCACTTTTTGGCATTGAGCTTGAGGCCATGGCTTTGACACCAGGCATCTGTCTCAGTGATGCCCTTTTGTAGGATGTCCACATCGTTAGGAGTTTTGATTATGGCTCCTAGTTTGCAGTCATCTGCAAACTTTGTTAGCCAAAGACCTTCTGAGTTAGCCTGTACTTCAGAGAAGTAGATACCAAACAGGAGAGGACCTAGGACTGAACCCTGTGGTACTCCACTTGCCACTGGTCTGAAGTTGGATTTAGAGTCTGCTACTTTCACAGTGTGGGTTCTGTCAGTGAGCCAGTTGGAAACCCATCTTGTGACATAGGGATTTATACCTAGTTTAGTGAGTTTGTCTATAATTCCAGAGTGGGAGATGGTGTCGAAAGCCTTGGCAAGATCTAGATAGGCTGTGTGAACCACCTTGCCCTCATCTACAGCTTTGGTGACCTCTTCATAGAAGTCTATCAGGTTTAGGAGACATGATCTGCCTTTTACAAACCCAAACTGGGTAAGGTCCAGAGTTTGGAGATTACCAATGTCATTGTTTGCAAGTTCCATGATGATACGCTCCATAGGCTTGCAGACCAGGCTCATCAGGCTAATGGGGTGGTAGTTCCCGGGGTCTGTGGTGGCACCCCTTTGTGGAGTGGGATAACCATTGCTGTGCACCATTCAGTGGGCACAAAGCCTGAGGTGAGGCTATGATTGAACATAGTACTTAGGTGGGGTGCCAGTTTGTTCTGTAGTTCATGTAGAACACAGCCTGGGATGTTGTCAGGTCCCATGGATGCTGTGTTCTTGGCTTTGGAAAGTGTGTTTTTTACCTGTGCAGCTGTGATTACAGGTACTTTGCATTCTTCCGGTATAGAGATGGGCCCTTTAGTGGATTAGAGAGGGGTAAAGTTAGCACTGAACCTATCTGCCAGGATGTTGGCAATATCAGTTGGTTCTGTATACTTAGTGCCATTGTGGTTTAACTCAGAGCAGATCTGAGTGTTGCCATTGAGATTCTTGACATAGCTATAGAATGCTTTGTGGTTGTCTTTAGAGTCAGTGGCAATTTTGTTTTCGTAACTAGCTTTGGAGGATTTTATGAGGGATCTCAGCTTCTTACTGAGGTTGACCATGGAGTTCCTCCAATCATGGGATTTTACTCTTTTTTGCAACAGTTTCTTTCTTCTGTTGTAGAGTTTGTTTGGAGCAGGGGACCACCAGATTGGCTTCCTTTTTTTGGAGGATAGCATCTTGGTTCTGTTAGGGCTTGCATGATCCATGCACTCATGTAAGTGCTTATAAAGTGCAATTGTATAGGATTCAGCAGTCATATCTCGATTGTCCATCAGCATGGGTGTCGTGAAGTTTGCCACTTCTGTCTTAAGAAGCGTAAAGTTGGCTTTGGAGAAATTTTTTATAGTTATTTCCCTAATGGGGGTGGGATGTGGATGTCTAGGGTGATTTGCTTGTGGTTGGATCTGACCAACGAGGAATTGACCTCTACTGTGGAACACGGTTGCCCATGTTGGTAATGACCAGGTCTAGGGTATTGCTGCCCCTGGTGGGGGTGTATATAAGTTGATCCAAGGCATTGGAATTTATGAATTCCAGAAAACATTGAGCACAAGAGCTGGTACATGAGTAGTTTTCCCAGTTAATGGTGGGGTAGTTGAAATCACACATTATTAGGGTGTTAGGTTGTACCCTAATATTTTCCAGTGTATCAAGAAATGAGGAGTGGGAATCCTGGGGCATGGTGGGGGATCTGTAGCAAGCTACAATTTGCACTGCGTTCTTGCCCAGAGTTAGTTGCACTTGGATAATCTCAGATGCATTATGCTGAGCAACTAGCCTGGATGTGTGGATATCCTTAATGAATATGGACATGCCTCTGTTTTTAGTGCTTCGGTCCAGGTTAGGTGGCCAAAAGGTGTGGTATGAATTATAGCCTGGTAATGCAGGGGTGCTCTCTGGAACCTTGAACCAGGTCTCTGTCACTGCACAGATGTTGATGTTCTCCATTTTAAAGAGTGCCTCAAGTGAGTGCATTTTGAGGTTTAGACTTCTAGCATTAAGTAGCATTACCCTCAGATTTTGCTTGCTTGTACCTGTTACGGTGGTGAATTTGTCTTTTGAATCTTGCCTAAAAAAGGCACTATAGGGGTGGCAAAAGCCTTAGCCAGTATCCAGAATCCCAAGGGCGACAGGTGCAGGCCATCTCTGGCAAAGCATCATGGTTTGTCGATCATGTCATCCCAGGCAGACAGATACTGGATCCCCTTAGAATGACACCAGAAGCTTAGCCAATTGTTGAAGTCAATCATTTTGTCCTTGTACTGTGGTATCATTCTGGGTGATGGCAGGATGCTACTCAGGGCTAGGGTCATACCTGCCTGGGCTACAAGAGCAGAAAGCTCCTCCATATCTCTTTTCATGTAGTCCAGAGAGGTACGTCTCAGGTCATTCACACCAACATGGACAATGACAGAGTCATATTTGTACTTGCTGTGGAGTGACCTGAGTGCATGTGTTATGTGGCGGATCCTGGCACCTGACAGGCAGCTGACAGTAACTTTCTCCTTGTTTAGCCTGGTGAGTGGAACATCAGTGTGCCTGACTATAGAGTCACCTATGACTAGAGTGTTGGGTACGTTGTTATGCCTTATTGTCTTTGGTTGAGTGGCACACTGAGTTTGTGGGCTATGTGCCATTTGGGTTGTGTTGGGTGGTAGAGGTTGCTTACGTTTCTGCTTTGGAGGTCCCTTTTGCTTGGGTAGATTTTTTTGACAGCCTCCGTGAATGTAGGTGTGTGTTTTGTGTTTCTAGGTGTGTGTTTTGGTGGTGTAGGTTTTGAGGGGACTATGTGATGAGTGTGGTGTGGTGCAAGTGTTTACCTTCTCCTCTTGACTGTCTAGTCCAGTCTTGGGTGAATAGAGCTTTGCTTCCAGTTTGGTTATATAAGTGCATCTCTCACAGGTTGTAGTGTTGGGTGGTAAGAGGACAGGTTGTCTGTGTACATGAGGCAATTGCTGCATTGCCCCAAGATGCCCAGATTCATCAGGTAGACAGGAGAAAACACAGGGAGCTGACCCTTAGACAAGCCTGGATAGGTGCTTATTTGCCCACCTAATCACAAAAGGGTTTGCATCCAGATCGAAAGAGGTCATTGGGCCCCTCTATGCATCACTCATCAGACCCATCATAGAGTACAATGCCCCATTTGGGATGTACCTTACAAGACACCTGCAACAACTGGAAAGACCACAGAAGTACCTCACCAAGAGGATCGCTGGCCTCAAGCAGATGCCCTATGCAGCTCGACTGAAGAAACTCCAGCTGTACTCGGTTGCATACCGCCTACTCAGAGGTGATCTCTGTCTGACATACAAGGCCATGTCCAACCCAGAATTGATGGACATGCTCCACCTAAAGAAAACTATATCCCCTCAAGCCACACATTCCAGGGATCTAAACTTCACCACAACAATAAATATGACGTGCTGGAGGGATAGATTCCTGTCCCAGAGACTTCCCATGCTCTGGAACAAGATTCCAATCTACATTAGGCAGAGCTCCTCACTAACCCTCTTCAGGAGAAACCTTGATGAGTGGATGGGAAACAGAAAGTTTACCACAGGGATCACTTCAATGGATCTGGTGGACAGAGGCACAGGGAACTGATCTAAGGGGGCGTCAAAAGCCAACACATTACGGCTAGGCTTATAAATGCCTTCAGGCAGATAGTCTAGTACCTACCTATGAACCTATGAATCTATAAAAACTGTTTTCCTCTAGACAAGTGAGGAAAGTTGAGTGCTGTAGTAATTTGTAGCTTATTTAGTGCTTACAATGAGTTCTGAACAAGGGCTGAGCTCAAAGAAACAGATTTGAGTACTGAAACTAGAAAATTGGCTAGTTCTAAGAAACAAAATTAAGCTAGAAGGCTTCCCTCCAACACATAAAGGCTTGGGGCCTCAGAAGCTTACAAACAGTCCTGGATACAGCAAATCTGTATCTGGACTAGACAACCTATAGGAAAGGCAGAAAACAAGCTTAGAATTTTTTTTTTTTTTTGCAAAGTGGAAAGGATAAAGGAGGAACAGAAGCTAACTGGGTTGGCCTTCTCAAATGTTCTCCCTGGAATAGGTAGAATGAGGTAATGACACTAGACTGGGAGGAGTGTCCCAGATCAAATTTACAGTAGGGGCGGGCAACTGCAAAGCAGCCAAGTATAAAAACAGGATACCAAAAGGGAGAGAGGGAGGGTGGAAAACAGAAATCAGAACAAACAAACCCAACCAGATGCTTAACAATTGTAGAGAATTCTACTTAATACCTCACACACAGTGAGTAATATAAAAGCACTATAAATAACTCAGAAATAAGCAAAAACAGGATACTTAATGTTATATATCACAGATTAGTTAGCTCAGATCCCTTCCTCTGACTTCCTCTGATTAGCTCAGTGTGAAATGGCAGAAACAGCCACAAGTTAACTTCTTAAGTAACAAAGGTGAAACCTGAAACAACTTTAAAAAAAGCTTGAAAGAACCAATGTGTTGCCTACTCCAAGGCATAGTCCAGGCAACACCAGTCAGCCAATGACCACAAACAATTCACTCTCACTTAAATGCTATACTGGCCTTGACTAAGCTATGATGGCCTGGGACATGTGCTCAGACACACAGCCTCTACTAACAAACAACTAGGCCCAAAACACAAGCCTAAATATGGACAATGCTACACTACCAACACTACTTAGGTAGAAAAAAATTGCAGAAATGTTTAAACAGATAAAGGATCAAGGAGACTCTAGAGAATGCTTTTAAATGCAAACAAGTTATATGATACACTCCTAGCAGGAAATCAGAACAAACAAACCCAACCAGATGCTTAACAATTGTAGAAAATTCTACAAAATACCTCACACACAGTGAGTAAAATATAAATGCTATAAATAACTCAGAAATAAGCAAAACCAGGATACTTAATGTTATATATCACAGATTAGTTAGCTCAGAGCCCTTCCTCCGACTTCCTCCGATTAGCTCAGTGTGAAATGGCCAAAGGGTATATTTCTTGGATGCTTTTACTCTTTGAAGTTGCAGCATTAAGTCTGATGAATAAACGTTTATCAGTTCATGGCGGTTGTTTTATTTCGCAGAGTTTCTACTGCACATTTCTATAATGTGCTCCACATTTCTGTAATGTGTTCCACCTGTACTCTTAGTTCTATTAGCTTCCTGCAGCTGTGTTTTTAATTTTGCAGAATTAAGTTTTAAGCTTCTAACTACAGAATCCTTTTCCTTATTCTTAGATTTGCCTTGCCAGTCATTAAAAGCTGTCCAACTACAGGCAGGTACTCTGTTTTCTTTTAAATTTCTTTTCAGATTTTTTTAAAAATTGCCTTATCAAATGTTCCACCCTCAGGGAACTGCAGTGCTCTCTCGTTTTCATGAGCTAGACCATTTTACCAAATAATTACAATGATCTCTTCCTTATTTAGAAACATATGTTTAGCTGGGGTGCCAGGTTCCAGCTCTTTTAATACCCCCACATTCTAACACATTGTAAATGTAATACAATGGAAAAATTGCCTACTCTATACGATAAAAGGATAAAACCTACACTCATAGATTAAAGCCTGTTGTCATACAATAAAAGGGTACAAGTAAACCCGCTCTCATACTAAAACCCACTCTCATACAGTAAATGCTATCCTATTGAGAAGAGTATGTAAGAAAAGTTTACCTGCAGAGACTTCAAACCCTGCTGATGGTGAAAAGAATATAACTGTGAGTTGATACACCTGAAATGTACCAGACAGAAAAACCTGTCAAAAGTGGGACCAAAAAGTTATTTCTGCTGCAGCAACTCAGAGAGCTCAAAACGTGAAACTACATTGCACCAACTATTAAGGTACAAAATAAAACTCATTCAACAGAGATCAGCAGACTAGAAAGATCTCTTTTATTGAACACATGTACAAGAGAAACTAAGAAACCAAGGTCTTATCTCCCCGAATAAAGGAACCACATACATTCTTCTAGTGTAAAAGCTTCTGAGCAAACATTTTGCCATCTGTGAGCTACTGTATGTATAAAAAAATTGATTTGTTTCTCTGTATTGCATGGGTACTGGACATTGTTGTGTTATTCATATATACTAACTTAAGAAATGAACTTTGTAACAATAAAAGCATTCAAAAAAATAAATAGTAAATCACACCAACAACTCTTGTAGAACTTTAGCGCTTTCGTCTTATTTATTATCAAGACTTCTTCAGAAAGACATGTTTCATAACTGGGTGATACAGCCGAAATGTACCACTTATGAAACATGTCTTTCTGAAGAAGTCTTGATAATAAATAAGACGAAAGCGCTAAAGTTCTACAAGAGTTGTTGGTGCGATTTACTATTTTTTTGAATGCTTTTATTATCACAAAGTTCATTTCTTAAGTTAAAATTTCTTCTCTTCGTTCAATTTTTTTGAGTGCGGTTAATTTTAGATATAGATATATATATATATATATATATATATATATATATATATATATATATATATATATATATATATATATATATATATATATATATATATATATATATATATATATAAGACCAAAAACCCATAATACCGATGCCCTGAATCCCGAGACCAGATACCCGAAAGACGAGAAGACCGGAAGACCAGAAGCACGAAATTTAAAAACCCGAACACTACACTAAACATACACCGCACGCATACACATACACACACCTTCACCCAAAACACAAACACACTAGCCTACACTACATACAAACAGGGGGGCAAGCTCTCCTGAACCTCCCATGTGGGGGGCTGCACCCCCACACCCCCCTACTTAAATATTATAACTCCAAGGTCGCATTACACAGACAAACACATGAAAACACCACCACACACCTACATTCCCCTCGCACACACACATCATAGTCACAACACACACTTACACACACAAAAGCTCCTAACCAACACATTCAAACATAGATACTTGCCTGCCCTTCCACCTATCCATTCACAAACCGCAACACCAGAAGCAGTACTTCAACATCTCCGAACCTCGGGATTTTGAAATTTGCATTTCTGGTCTTTCCGTATTTAGGGGTTTCAGCTATATGGTCTCGAGATTTTGAAATTCGATATTTCAAAATTTCGAGATTATGTAGTGAACCTATACATATATATATACGCAGAAATACTCCGCACGTCCAGTAAATTGAGGGTGAAGCTGTACTTTATTACAAATATTAAAATAAATAAAATAGATGAGCACTTTTGGACCCAAATGGTCCTTCTTCAGATCTAATTAAACACACCACTGAGCAAAATTTAAACATTCCAATGACCAATGGGTAGCTTGGTTCAGTTATTCAGCCAATGAATAAAGATATCACAGCATCTCTTGAACATAGCCAATAGAATGGGAAAATCATACATGACGTCATCTAAGACATGTGAATCCTCTAGCTCCCATATCATAAAACAAATCAGTGACAGCTGGCAGCCTACTGCCACAAAGTGCCAAGTGCCCCCAGAGACTGCAAATCATGTCAAGCTGCAACAATACATATCTGTATATATTCGCACCATAAAAATATACATTCATAATGTGTTCTCAGCCTTGAAAAATATGAAGACATAGATGTAAAATATTTAACAGTCATAAAGACTGAAAACTGTAACTAAAACACTTATATTTAATTGGTCGATCAATGACCAATCATAAACTGTACAAAATCACAATCCAATCAAAAACCACATAAATATCAATGATGTGAGTCTAAGCTACTTAGGTAATCAGGAAACTAAACACAGAAATAGAAGCATTCAATTTCTGCTCTAATAATGTGAAACATACAAATACCCTGGTTAAAAAGTATATATAAACTTGTATAAATTTAAATGAACATCTAAAAACATACAACATAGGATGCAAAATAAAAAGCCTACACTCTTCCATTGATTAAATAACAGCCAGTCCTATACATCAGTTAAGGACAAGATCCAATCCAAAAACATTAGTCATTAGGGATGACTGACTACGCAAACACAGTGAATTTAAATATATACGTCTAATATATTATATATAAATGATGACAAGCAAACTAAAACAAAGTAAAACTAAAAGCAAGAATCAAACCCCTTGGCTAAAACCTCCCCATTCAACTGGTCAGTCCAGGACCAATCGGAGACACCATATAAGCACAAGATCCAATCAGAAAAAAAGAAAAGGAATGCATGCTTGCACTGCAATAAACAGAACATCAGTGAACTTCAAATACTGCCCCCATAATGTGTAAAGCATAAATCAGTTTTTTCACATGTATTCTGTTGCAGGTATGCAAAATATATAAAGATGAATAAATACAATGAACCTCCTAGTACCAACAACAGACCTTCACCATCTGATACAAAGAAAGCCATATACCACCTGAAAGCAGAATGTAAATGACCAA